>NW_009913571.1:68975-93947 GCF_000696875.1 Nestor notabilis | reverse complement strand
GCCCCTCTGCGGCAGGGTGCAAGGTTCCGGCTGTCCCCCCTCTGCCTCGGGTCACTTGAAGCGGCGCCGGGTCCGGGGCTGCCTATCGCAGGGCTGTTACAGCTTCATTATCGCATCATCCTCGCCTCCTTCCCCTCCTTCCCGCCTGCCAAAGGACGCAGGTTTTCAGTGCCGCCCCCCCTGCTCCCTATATCGCAGCGGTGACAGTGACGGAGCCCGACGGAGTTCGGCCCGCGCTCGTACCCCGCTGGCAACGGGTCCCCGTCTTAAGCAGCCGAGCTTGGTGCAGAAAGCTCTCTATTTCATACCAAATTTCTATGGGGTTTGTGTGGTTTTGTTTCTCTTTTCTTTTCTTTTTTTTTTTTTTTCCAATTCACTCTCTTACGCGGTTGTTCCTTTATTGTATGAAATTTATTCCGAATTTCAATTATTAGGGAGAAGTTTCCTTCTGTTTAAGGAAAAGAATTTTTATACAGGCAAATGACTGTTATAAACGGCAGCTTAAAAGGCATCTGGGGTGTATTAGTGACTGATAACTTTTTACGGGCACTGTAGGGATAAGACGAGTTATTTTACTGGTGTACATACATCTACATTCATCGCCTAAAATGTGTAAATACGCATATAGTCTTTGGTTGTTTGGAGTTTTTTAGTCAAGAGGTAGGGATTATTTTATGTTTAAATTAATAAGTATGTTGAGACGAATTTCACTCGCTGTTTTTCATCCCTCCTTAATCTGAACTCCGTATTATAAATACAAAATAAACCCTATTTATTACATACGTGGATGATCAGAAAGGCACAAAATGACACAATTTAACAGAAGACACAGGAAATACTATATGCTTACAGTTCTTTGTAACTTAGCATCATTATCAATGCTGAGATGGAGAACGTTCATGTAGACTAAAGGTGACAGTATTCTTTTTTAACTACACAGAAGCTAAGCTTTTGTAGGTGAGTGAAGTCAGAGAGGTTGGGCAGGGAAATAGTGGGGTGAGGACATTTTGATTCAGATCGAGCTAAATGTTTTGCATGCCCGTTAATATTAACTATACATGGATTGTTGTTTTTTGGGGGGTTGCCTTTTCTTCCCCCTCTCTCTCTTTAGTTAGTTTAGCTAATTCAATTTATCGTCTTCCTTCTAATACTATTTTTGCATGATAAAGAGGGGAACTCTCATAGGAATTTACTATCCGCTTACTACATCCCATGCAGGTACGCTGAAAGAATGGGAATGAATGAGTTAAGCAGGTTGCGGGAGTATCAGTGGTAAGGCAAGGAAACGAGGCGGGTATTTAGAGCTGATGTTTCTTCTCGCATGGTAAGGCTTTTTAGCATCCCTAACGCTAAGAGTTGCGCTCGGACAGTCAGGTTGTGCAGGGATCTTTTTGAAGCGGGAATTGCAACCGGTGTTATAACTTCACCAATTCACATTCAGCACCGCTTACATTTGTATTTTGACATGAATTTATTACAGCCGTAAACAAACCACAAGTGAATCTCTATGTACCGTGCCTTGCCTCTGTCGTACAGGATTACTCGACCACAAAGCACCGAGCTTTTTACATAATACAGTTAAGCAAAAGCTTCGGAAATATGAGAGAGGGAGCAGCAATTTAGGGATGAATTTTAAACAGCCTAAATTGCAAAGGGTGAATTAGAGCCTGAACGCAATGCAAGTTCCCACTGCACTGGTAAATATACCCTGGCCAAGTAGGCAGCAATGGACACTTGTTTGCAAGGGCTTGGATTTGTGCAGGACAGGAGAAAACTTGCACAAGGCAAGCAACAAACCATTTTGCTAAAGGAGAAAAAAATGCAGACTGTAACAGCGCTGGCATACGTACCATGTGAGCATAAACTGAGAAAACTGGCTACAGACCCTGATCTTGCCAGCACTTAAAAACATGCCCAACCTCATTCTTAGCAGCGTTTCTGCTGAATGCAGTAGAAATCTCTTTGGGTAGTGCAATTACACATGCAGTTAATTGTTTGGAGCATGTGGGCTTAAGGTGGCATTATTCGGTGGGTCAGCTCCTACCTCTTGCACCTGAGTTAATTTAATATATGTGTTAAGATGTTTATAGCGATGCAAGTGTGACGTGTTTCTGCTGGTGATGAACCTGTGTTAATGCCTTTGAATGAAATTTGTAGGATCAGGCTTCTGAATTGTCCCTACAAATATTTATTGAATAGCAGTTACCATGATGATGCCACTGACTGACCTGAAAAAAATCGCTATAGTAAATGATTTTTGGACTACAGGAATAATGAAACGTTGTCCAGAGAAAAGTAGCAGCCAGTAAAGAAAAAGACAAGATTCTCCTTAATTCCTGCAGTGATCTCCCACACACAATGAAATGTGCATATTTTAGCCTAGTGTGTTAAGTGCATATATGCTGCCACCAAGAACGAGATGTGAGATGGCCAGCCTGGTGCAGGGGAAATGTGGCCATGACTTCACAGGTGTATGGTGTCTGACTTCCTTCTGTTTCAGGGAGGGGGAAGGGCCTAAACCCCTCCAGAGATCTCGTCTTTGATCTCTGTTAGCTGATAACAAGGTTGTTTGCTCTGGAAGCAGGGAAACTGGCTGCAGCTCGGTTTATGCAAAGCAGAGGTGTTGCAAGGAAAGACGAAATAACATATATTCATTCAATATCTTTAACCTGGGCATCTAATTACTTGTGATCCAAGCTGACCACTGAAAAGATTCCTAATGACTCTTCATCCTCTTTAGGACCTTCAGGTAATAACGGTGGTCAAAAGCCTGTCTTGTTCTTTCTGGGCAGAAGCTGAGAGCCTTTTTCTTTTCAAATAGGGCAGATGAACCCGTGCTCTTGTCACTCGAAGTATTTTAGAAGGTAGACATGCCTCCTGGTTTGAGGATGTGGGGAATGATTTTCCTGAATAGTCAGCATGTTACCAGAAATATTCTCGGCAAGCACATGGACCTACATATGAAAGGAGCTATCTTTCACTGTTTCACCTCCCTCATTATTCAGAAACTGCAACCCAGAGAGCTGCATCTTTCATGACTCAAACTATCAACTGGTGGCAGCAATGGGCAGGGGGTGGGGTACACCCCAGGAAGGACAATTTTCAGGAGAGGCTAAACTGTGAATTTGCATCCAGCATTAACCCCAGTTATGCAGGTCCTCCTAGGGTTTGCTGGGTCAATGGAAAGAATGAGTCAAACTGCCAGCCGAAGGATGAGCTCACAGTGGGGAAGAGCTCTAAAAGGATGGGTGGTGAAGCGTGATTCAGCTGACTCTTCCTACCAGCATGAATGCAATCCCAATGCCCAGCAATGCAGTGTGCCCAGCTATGTGAGCGATGCAGCACCTCACCAGTGCCACCACCTCTGGAGACATTTCTCCACGACATCCTTCCTCCCCATTTCCCCAAGGGGGACGTTTAATACTCATGAAGATACTGCAGCAGCAACCCCTGTTGATGCCCCCTGCTCCTGTATCCCTCTTAGTCAGGCCGGCTCAGCACTTCTGGGAGGTTTGTTAAGGGGCAAAGCCAAGGCTGGGCTCATTCTAGTGCTCACCTGCTGTGGGTGTGCGCCACCATAAGGTGAGCAGTGTGTGCTTGCTGCTAGCGCCCAGAGCCAGGGGCCACAGGGCCAGGCATGGGGCAGGGGTTGCCTCTCTCCTCCTCTGCTTCACAAGGAGCATCCCAGCCTAGCTTTAAAAGTACTCACTAGAATATGTCCAGTGAGACCGCTCTCTCCTTGGTCTTACACCGTTGGTAAACTTGTGGGTAGGAGTAGAGACTAGGTTAAAGTTTCCACTGCAAAAATACCTGTCATCGGTCTGTCTTGTGTATGCTTCCCATGAAAGGGGGCACTGTGCAGTTAGGATGCAATGCGTTTTGCCTTTCTCAAAGTGGGATTTCGGTACTTGGTGTGGGATAAGCAGGGATAGGCTATCTGGAGGTGCAGAAGTAGAGGGGTCATGTCTAGAGGTGAGGGAGCATCCAGTCTTATTTTCCCAGCACTCACATCCCAGGGGGAGCAACGGATTTTGTCCTGGCCACTGCATTTCTGGCTGTATATCAGTGAATGAGAGAGATTACAGAGGAGCGCAACTATGGTGATTAAGGGTCTGAAAGGAACTACCTATACGGAAAGATTAAAGGAATTAAATGCATACATATAATTTGGAGCCAAAGGGAAGCTGAGGGGACAGCATGACTGTGGTTTACAAGTACATGAAAGACAACCATGAAGAGGAAGGGGAGGGAATGTTTTCATTAACTAAAAATGATAAGACAAGAAATAACAGATGCCAACTGAAGTAAAATGAGTTCAGATTTAAGAGCAGGGGCAACGTTGATCCTAAGATCAAATAGGCAGGAGGATACGCTCCCAGGGAAGCTGCAGATTCAACATCACTTGAACTTTTCAAGTCAGAGCTTGACAAGCACCTTGGAGGGGAAAGTTTAAGAAATAGTAGAAGCGAAGCCAAGAAGCGCCAGGATGTACCGCATGACCTAGAAGCCCAGATGATTTTGAGGCAATTCAAGAGGGCTGCAGAACATAAACACACACAAACACTCAGAGCTTTTGGATGATTTCTTTCTCCACACAGTTCAAAATTAAAAGGGGGGCTGGGAGGAAGGCTAAGTGAGGAAAATTAGTCATTTAATATAATTCTACTGTGGCTAATCCCTAGAGGAGAAGCCAATTACTTGAAATACTTGGTAGTACGGGGTGGAGAAGAGAATTGTTGAAAAGCTGCCATCTGGTATAAGTACTTGCTGGTTTGGAGTCTTAAAAAATACGCATTGTGTGCCATTATACTATGCTCATTACATGCCTAGATTAGTGCAGATAACATCACCCACACCTAGTATTTTCTGTGGCATATTATGTACTCAGGTTCACATCATAACAACCTCCAGCACTAATTGTAACATTTGGGCTTTTGATCTTCTGCTCTGGTAGGAACACTACAGAAGCCTTGCACCAGAAAACTGGGGAAAAAAGTTAAAAAAAGAAAGAAGTCTGTCTCCTTAGGTGCCAGGACATTTAAAAGGAGCTGTAAATCTGACCCATCTGGGCAGCAGGGAACAACTCTGGCATAAGGAGGATTCTGCAGATGGCACAGAATTAACATAGCTACTTTATTCCCCCCTCCAGCCCCTCTGAAGGTGGGTACATTCCAGCATATAGGAACTGCAGCTCAGCTGTCAGCTGGTCCTGAGTGCTCCAGACAATTCATATTGGAGAAGCCCTGATGGCATTTTGATTTATCCCAGGAGCTGTGCAGGTAGGCACAGACTTTGCTCCTGCAGTTGGTGGTGAAAGACTAGACAGAGATTCAGGTCACTGAATGTACTTGGTCTGGGAAAAATAGTTTACTATAGCCATGGTGCCAATAGGCAGAGTGTAATGGTAGCATTCATGCTGCGTTTGATCCCAATTACTTGGTATGGGTTTGCCTTTTTCAGAGTCAGTTGGTTGTGTTTTCAGTCCGAATTAAGTATGAATTATAATGACTGCAAAAGTTCCTTAGGGTCACAAGCAAGAGACTGAAAGCCTTGGTGTATTCGTGAAACAAAACTCCTTCCCCAGGCACCCCCATTGCACTTTACTGCTGACCAGGATAGTTCTGGGGCATCATCCATGGCCTCCCGACTCTCACTCTGACAGCAAAAACCCCTCAATTCCATGAGAGTTCTGTGACATAAACATTGGTTTTCTGCAAATAAATAAGAGGTAGAAAAGCTTTGTACAGAAGCCTAAATCACTACTAACTTTGGCCCAAATCTGAGACAGTGAAATTAAGACAGAAAGATTTCTAAATCACAAAGTGTCCTTCAGTTATCCTTCTATGTAAGGGATTTGTTGTTCAGGTCAACAAGTTGCAGAGATGCTTTGATCCTAAGGAAGAGGAGCTCCTGAGAGCATAACAGAAAGGAAGAGAGATGGTTTCCAGAGGAGGCTCCCTCCCTCCCAGGCTTGGCAGAAGGAAAGTTGTGGTCTTGCAACACTGTGGGCTGGAGTTAACAGGAGAAATAAGGATGCTAACTGCATCCTTTTTCTTCTTCCTATGTTATTTTCATCATTTAGAAACTGTGACATACTTGAATGATGAAATAGGAAGTTTCGGAAGGAAATGATAATGTTATTCCCAGTACAACACTGTGATGCTGATATCATCAGGTGATGTTATTAGGAAAGGCACTCAGTGAAGGGATAGCTTCTGCTGTCTCTTCCCACCCTTCATCTCTTGTTTTTAAGGGTCAGGATGGGTTTTATTTCTCTCTCCATTTCCCCTTGTTCCATCACCCATTCAGGGGTGGTGAGGTAAATGCGGGTAACTCATTCACTGTCCATGTGAGAGTGCTCCACGCAGTGAGTTTGTAGCAGCATAGGGCTTGCTGTGAGAGGCTATTGTAGCTCAAGCCTCAGGTTTAATTTGACTGGATGAGACAGAAACTGCCTTTCTGTCGCAAATCCAGTTTGCTACTTCAAGTACAGCAGATGGTGTGAGATAGAACTAGTTTACTTCGATATTTTTGCAGCCCTCCAGGAAAGGGAGGCAGTAGCCTTGCCATGTGAGCCTCAGCAGGAGTTGCCATGGTTAGACAGACGCTGCCGCCCCAACCCAGAGAGTCCCCTTACCCACAGCTAATGTGAAACCTCTCCCAGCGTGAATCGCAGTGTGATTAGGAGTAGTAAACCCCAGATACCTTATTTCTGTAGAAGGCACAGACAGAGATTTAGCTAGAAGCTGTTCCCTGTCCTGAACTAGGCTTCTCCTAGCATCTCTCTCAGAGAACAGGGCTGGTCTCAGCTGCACCAGGCCCTGTGAGTGCCTCCAGTCAGCAGCTGAAGCCTATTCCACATGTATGTGCTCTCCACTGGCCAGCACACTTTATATTTAACCCTCCTCAGCACAGCAATGACTTCATGCACAAAACAATGACTTAACGCAGAAAAGGGTTCTGCTTCTGAGCTGTCAGGGTGATCATGCTTGGGACTTGCACCACAATATCCCTAGATGGAACCGGGGAAGGAAGAAGAAAAGCCTGACTGAGACGCGAAGGCACTATTAACCACGCTCCGCACCACTAATGCATTCTCGCAGCCACAGACAAAGCCACAAGTTAATCTCCTAAATTGTTTCTTCTCCACTTAACATCCCACCTGCACCTGACTTTGCCTGTGCTTAGCAGGTCTGAGCTTGGGCAAGCCGGTGTCAGCCCCGTGCCAGCTGCCCTGCACCCAGTGGGGAGCAGCCTTCACATACAGGCCAGCTCATCAGCTGTGGGATGTGTGGGCTAGTAATTGGAAAAGGTTCAGGAAGACGTGCTGTCAAATGCTCTGGATTTAGACCTTAATGACAGTAATATAAAGAGAAAGATACTTGGATCATTTGGATCATTTTGATCCTGATTAATAATAAAAACTCCAGCTGAAAAGCCTCTTACTTCTAAGGTAGCATCAGCATTTGCTACACAGACATATATAATCTTCTGCTGAACTCCCAGTAAGATGCGTTTTCAGTTTTAGGCTGAGCATGTGCTTATGAGACAAGGCCTAGGAAAGAGCAGCAGAGAATCATAGAACAGTTACGGTTGGAAAGGACCTCAAATCTAGTTCCAGCTCCCCTGCCATGGGCAGGGGTGTCTTCCACTAGACCAAGTTGCTCTTATCTCTGTGTAAGATTATATTTTTTCTTTTGGTTTGATAATATAAATTTACTAGAAATATCTAGTACAAGTGTGTGTCTGACATGCTTTACGTCGGATGTACACACCAAATGTTGTAAGACCTCTCCGTGTTAATGATGTTCAGTATCAGCTGCTCAGAACTATATGTAGATGCTGAATGTTACTTGCTTTTAGTGACTCTGCAGTGAAAGGACCTGATGCTCAGCTGGTCTCACTGGCAATGCCTGTGCCAACCAACTGACAGTGATGCCTATGTGTAATAAATGAAACTCTGTCTTTGGATCTTCTTCCCTGTATCTCTTCCCTGGGTTGCCTTGGGGTTTGTAAATGACAGGTACAGCTAGATATATTGCCCTTCACTAAAAGATGACATCCATACTGGCACAAGCAGGGGAAGCAGGAGGACTGCACTTTGGAATCTGTGTTCCTTTCAAAATGTGCTGTCCCCGGGGTTTTATTTTTGTTAGTCTAAGAACAAAAGTATTTTCCAAATTGTTTCATTTCTTTTATTTATTTTTTTTTTCAGTGTTACTTTCTTTTGGTACTGCAATTATAGTTTAACCCGTAAGACTGGTTTGCAGTTTGATTATTTTAGGGGACTCCTAAGCTGATGTAAATGTTTGCAGGAACGGTTTGTGTCGGTTGGTTAAATGAGGACTTTTCAAGACATTCGTGCCCATTATAGGGTATTCTGAGCCCTTTTACAGACTGATATGAGGATCTTCTGGTGGCACCAACTCTATCCTCAAATCCCTAAGGATAACTCAAAACAGGCCTGGATACCCTAGCACAGCAGTACTAGGGATGGGCTTATTTTTAATGTTTAGGAAAGGCAGCTCATTCTTTAGTCTCAGCATCACTCTCCGTGTCACTCTCTGTCTCAGTGTCACTGTCATTAAGACTGATCCCTTTTCAGCATTGCCTCTGTTTAAGCTGCTGTTCCTTCAGCTCTCTGTAGCCTAAATCCTCATTTAACTCTAGTGTAAATTTCTACTTCAAGAAGTAACCTCCAGGCAAGGTATGACAGTATGCCTCTGCTTGGACTGGTGGGCAAACCTCAGTCCATGTCCAGTGTTGATCAATAGTTCACTCTATGTGGGCACTTTCTGTGGGGCACAGGAGGTTCATGGCATTTGTAGGGATGGGGCAAAATGACTACTTAACTTGTAGGGGAAAGTAAAGAGCACCCCTCTACCAGTGAGGGCAGGAGGAGTGGAGAGAGGCTTCCTGGAGAAGTCATGGGGCTCCCCCCTTGCAAGTCCTAGGTTGTGGCTGGATTGATGTCCTGGTTTCATCTGGGATAGAGTTATTTTTCTTCCCAGTAGCTGGTGCAGTGCTGTGTTTTGGCTTTAGTCTGAGAACAGTGCTGATAACACACTGATGTTTAGTTGTTGCCAAGTAGCACTTATCCCTGATCAAGGACCTTTCAATCTCTCATGCTCTGCCAGTGAGGAGGGAGCAGAGACAGGACAACCGACCTGAACTAGCCAAAGAGATATTCTATACCTTATGGGAACATCATGCTCTGTATAGAAGCAGGGGGGAGTTGACCAGGAGGGGCCAATTGCTGCTCAGGGATGGGCTAGGCATCAGTCAGCAGGTGGTGAGCAATTGTACTGTGCATCATGTTTGCTGGGGCTTTTTATTTTGCTTTCACTCTTTCTTCTCTTTGCTAATTCCCTTTTCATTATTATTATTAGTATTATACCTTATTTTAATTATTAAACTGTTCTTATCTCAACCCATGGCTTGTACCTTTTTCTGATTCTCCTTCCGTCCCAGTGTGTGCGTTGGAAGGGAACAAGTGGCTGTATGGCACTTAGCTGCCAGCTGGGGTTAAACCATGACAGCTGATCTCTTGCATGGCCGGTGTAGGGCACCTGGGCTTCACAGAGCACAGAGGAAGGGCCTCTGTTCATTAATGCTAGGGACCTTCCCTGTGGCAGCCACTAAAACAGAGGGCATGTCAAAGGCATCCCCTGAACCTTATGACCTGCAAGCACAGCAGGTGTGATGGGATGCGACAGGGCATGAACATCCTCCCTCCCTGTGCTTTGCCTTCCCTTGGAAGAAGACCGATGTGTGTGTGTGCCCAGTGGGAGCTCTGTGGGTGCTTGGACAGCCCAGGCACCCGTGTGACACAGGAAGCAGGTCTGCCCTGAGCATCAGCTTGGGCAAAGCTGGACCTCCCGAGGCTGCCCTGCTAGAGGACTTGTGTCTGGTTCTGGAGCAGACTGGTGCTCCCATGGAGGCAGAAGGCAGCATTTGCAGGGCTGTCAGTCTGACATCCCTCATCACCAGTAATTGGACTTGAAACAGGTGTAAATCATCACTTCAAAAGTGTCCCTTTGGAAATCATCACTACTCCTCTTGGGTGGTTCTTTTCTTGAGCATTTTTAATTTACTAGGTATGTCATCTGCTGCCTTTGATCTCAACCACAGATTTCCCCAGGTCATAATGAGGTGCAACTTGGTTATCAAAGCCTCTGCTCACAGTTATCCAAGGTGAAATCTGTGCTCCAGTGAGGGAACAGAGTGCGGTCTGGGGAGAGGGAGGGAGCAGCCAAGGTGAGTCAGGTCTCCCCATGAGTTCTGAGTGGGGATGCTGAGGCAGCCTGCCATCCTTTGCCTCTTCCCCTTTGATGCCTCCTGTTCCCCTGCCAGTGTTGCTGGGCTTGGACCACCTTAGGGCTGTCCTCCCGTGTCCTGAAAGTGCCATGCATCAAGATGATATCTAGCAGGGTTTAACAAAACCTGATGCCTCCCATGTTCCCTGAGCTACAAAGTCCTCCATGAGCCTGGTTTTCTGCTTACTGAGTTCTAGCTGTGGAGCCCTGATTTGTGACAGGGTGGGTAAGAAGAAAAGCTGTAATTCCAGATCTTTAACATCAGTCTCGTTACAAATCTGCCCTGAAATATACCCTAACCTTATAGAATATTCAAAAGCATGAAATACTCTTTCCAGCTAGTCATAATAAATGACTCGCTGAATACCAACTACAATGCACAACTCTTTTAAAAGGAAATTTGCTGTGGAGTGAACAAAGCTTAGCAAAATTAGCTTAAGATCTTATTCGTCTACTACTTTCCATTTACAGATGTTACGCATGATACCCAGTGGCACAATGTGCTGTCTATGAATTGGCAAGTTCTTTTTAAAGAGAACAGGATATTTTAATCTGTTTTTCCTCTAGTTCTTTTGCACAGTTATGAAATTAGGGAATGTAAATCCCTTAGTTTTAGCTTTGTTAGGCAACAGACATGTAGCAATATGTTTAAACCCTTCTTAGCCAACACAAAGCATTATTACATGATTTTTAGGTGTGAATTATAACCCCTAAATCAAATCTGGGCATGACAATATTAAGTCAAGGTTCTCTATCTTATGCACTACACAAACAATGTCTCGTAGCATTGACTTAACATTCTATTTATCTACTATACCTTTGGTGTCCTGCTGACACCCACATCTGTTAAAAGCAGAATCTAAAATACAGCAAATGTTTCTAACTTGACCACTCGTATTTGTCCTGGGCAACCAGCTCTGGGTGGCCCTGCTTGAGCAGGAGAATTGGACCAGATGCCTTCCAGAGATCCTTTCCAACCTCAGCCCTTCTGTGATACGGAGATAATTCTGTAATTTGCTTCTCATACCATGCTTTTAAGCAAGCATGAAATTAAGATACTAATTTATCAGATGCTATGAAAAAGATAACCACCAAGAATCCCTGTGCCTTACAACGCAGAAAGCATCCCACAAACACCAAGATTTACCCTAGGCACATGTCATAATACCCCAGACGGGTCAGGAAAATAATGTCTCACTGTTTTGCCTGCTTTTTAAAAGCCTAATAAATCACCCAGCCATGTGGCAGGCTTTTCCAGCACTTGGACTGTGTGTGAAGCTCTGCGGAAGCAAACCAGGGAAAGGCCAGACCTGTCCCATGGGCATGGCACTTGACTGCTCCTCTGACAGTCGCAGCCTGCACATCACTCCTCTTGGCACTGGGATGGTAAGTCCTCAGTGTCAGGTTTTATCTAGTGCTTACGTATATTGCAAAATGATTCAATGCCATCTTCCCAAGTGCTCCGCAACAGAAACAAGTGTTGATCCTCTCAACTTGACACTGATTTAGGAATTAGTGGAATTCAGAGTTCAAGGGGTTCATGGACTATAAATCAGAAGAAAATTTGTCCCTTCACCTAACTGCAAATGGAAACTTTGCTGCAGTTAATGTTAACAGCAGCTCCCTGAGGGAGGTGCCATATAGACTTGCTAAAACGTGAGGTAGGAGAAGAAAAGTGAAGTAATCTTCAAGCGGGAATGAAAAATAATAGATCTTCCTTTCTTCATTCCCAACTTTCATCCTTTTGTATTCATTGGATCTTTTAAGATAAAAACCATAAAACATTCAAAACCTCTCTATAAAGCTCTTTTACATGCAGATATCAATTTGTTCAGTTCAGTAAATATTTATCAGAAAAAGAGTCACTAAGAACAAAGCGAGTCGCAAGATTATAGAACAGAAACAAATTTCAGAGTATGCCAAATATTAAAAAGAAAATATGATGTGTTTCTTTCTGGCACACTGTGCAAGAGGTACCAGGGATGCTAGAAAAGGCAGTCCTATTCTTTATGGATACACAGCAATTCATGAGTGTTTTGTTAAAATGCCTATTATTTTATCTGAATTACCATTGTGATAGAAAGTTATCTATGGCGCTCTGAAAATTTTTACTCCATTGTCATTTTTGAGGGATTAAAACCTCATCAAGCATAATAGCCTGAGCCTTTAGTTTGTGTTAAAGAGCATCACTAGTTATCATAACCCTGGGACTCAAACCAATTGACAAAGACCATTTGCACTATCTGGTTCCCTGTGATCACTTTGCTATTGCAAAACTGCAAACCATCGAACATTAAGTGCCATTGGAAGGGCACCTCCTTCCACCCCCAAACTCGGCAGCACAATTCACTCCAGCTTGATGGCACCCCCATCCCCAGTATTTGACATAAAAACTGTTTTGAAGTATTTCCTCTAAAGAAACTGATTCAGTTAAGAACACTTGCAACACACTTATCAGGCTAGTGAAAGCTCCATACGTATTCAACTATATCATGGAAGTTAATGCCCAAATATTCACAGTGAGAGATTTCCTTCTTTTCCTCCAAGAGAAATTCTATTACTTTAAAGAGGTTTTTTCACCCAATACTTTCTATTACTTTACAATCAAGATTTCTATTTCATTATAATCCAAAAAAAAAAAAAAAAAAAAAAAGCTTTTTTAAAGGAAGATAAAGAAGTCATTACCAAAAAAGCCAGTTGCTGCTCTGTTTTTCCTCATCAGGTACATGGTCCAGGATAGAGGAGAAGACATACCAAACTGCCCGTGGTTCATGTTTAAGTTTATATGATAGCCAGGCAGTAGCCAGACACTGCAAAAGACCAGCAGAAACTAAACAAGATGAGGGGAGAGCTCTTCCTTTTCACTTCACTCTTTCTCTGCCCTAGAGATCATTATTTAACATGAGCAAATTGAAAAATGACATGCAGCCATACTTAGTACGTGGGTTTTTTTCTTCCACTAACCAAACTCACATGAGACTTCCCATCTTTCTCTCTCTCCTCTCCCTCCCTCCCTTCCTCTCTCTCTCTTTTTTTTTTTCTTTGCCTCAGGCATTTATAGGCTAGTAATTTTCATTTAGCTTCTCAGATGATTTTTCTCTGCCCAATTAGAGTGGAAGTGGATGAAGATTTAAGTTCAGAGTTTTGCTGTTAGAAACCAGGTTGGGATTGTTCCTGTTGTTTCAGCTCATGTGCTGCTTCAGAGGTGCAAGCATCTGCTACCAGTAAACAGAGTAATGATATGGATAATGATTCTTTCTGCAGACTTCCCCTGCTCAGAGTATTTTATAGTCACTAACACCAGACAGTGGTATCATGAGAATGCCTTGGACTATGAGGATGATATTTTTTTTCCCAGTAGATACACAGGACAGTTCAAGCCCAGCCTCTTTTCCCCTGTACATGGGAATAATTCCAGTGACATCCATAGGATGGGGATTTTGTATGAAAAATGGTAACAGAAGTCAACCACTGTGTTCTGATAAATCTGTAAATGTGAGTCAGTATCTGCAAAACTTGAAATTTCTTCTGTAGGGGAAGTGATATACATCTCAGTTCTCTGGCATTTAAGAAGAAATAATCCTTCCTAGAAGTGTGCAAGTGTACAAGTACTATTTATGGATGAGCCTGTCACTTCTGTGTAAAATTCAGCAATTTCATAGGAATTCATAGGTGAATAGATATAAGGATTAATGGAGCAAAGGAAGGATAGGCAGGTAGAGAGATTTAGCAAAGTATTAAACCAAACTCCAAAGTTTATCCCAGCTGTTTTGCAAGGCATGCCAAATGCTTCAGTCACTGAAAGAGTACAAAAGGCAGCTGGAGGACAACCAGAACATAGCTTGCAATGGAGATTTACAGAGCATCTCTTGTACCACAGCAGTGTAAAACCTCTGTGTACTTAGTCACCCACATGGTGATCACCTCTCTCTCTGTTTTTTTTTTTTTTAAAATTTAAGGACAGGAATCTTTGCTGAGATATAAAAAATATTTCCTTTATTTTTACACCTCATCTTTCGTAATCCATTTCTCCTCCTAGATAATGGAGAGATGGTCGTAGAAAGTGGTAAGAAGAAACAAAATCAAGTAAAAGCAGTTGCATCTCAGTAGACAAAAAGAAATGTTGCCAAATGCATAGCTGATATGTGGGCTTAGCTTATTTTGGGGTTTGGGTTTTTTTTTTTGGGGGGGGGAGGGTATTGTGTTTTCCAGATTCCACTATGGGATGTTTTCTAACGAGATCAGAGAATGATGCCTGTGGAAGCAAAAGCCTGTGAGATTTACTAAGGATTTGCTGCTGGCCAAATGTCACATTTCAAGTAAGGACCACTGGTAGCATTTTAAGTATTATATTGTATAAAAATGCAAAAATCTCACTTGTCAGCATATGGCCACAAACCTGTAGTCTATACAAGCACATCAACACATGCAACATTGCCTATGAGGAAAATTCTGTGTATGCTTAAGCTGTTCCAGGAACAACCGAAGCTGGAATCACAGGAACTCTTGCACCACAGCCAGTATAAAAGGAACAATGAAATAAAATGTACTTCTGGGAAAGGCTAATCCAGAAACTGTTTGGGGCTGTTTGGATGTTGTTCTTGTACTGAACAGGAAAACAAGAAGTGACATGTTGTTTTCCTTTCTTTTGAACATTTTCTTAATGCTGCCTGAGTAAAGGAGAGACCTGCACAAGATATATACTCCTTTTCCCAAGGAAAATAATGGAAAGAGGGGGAAAAAAAAGGAAAACCCAACAGAAAGACCAGTGACATGAGATGAAACAGCACAATCTCTCCTGCTCTAGCAACTCTTACACAATCCTGGGTTATGACATTATTCAACTGCCACAGGAGGACTTCAGGCAAATGTTTCATCAACTGCACAGCAAGATGTTTCCTGGGCTTTGTTCAGCAGCAATGCAATAGCCCCTCTGTTACAGAGCAGATAAAGCACCCCCACTAGCTGCTATCTACAGATGCTAACTCTACAGAAAAGGTTCCTTCTTTCCATTCCTCCATATAGTATTATGTTTGAGCATTTGAAATGTACAGACCTTTAGTGTTTGTCTCTCTCATGTTTCTTTTTTATTATCAGTTTTCACCTTCTTTTTCCTATTGCTTCTTGCCCATCTATCAGAGTGTGAGCACCTTGTGGACATTTACATAAAGATAAGGAATGATGGGGCTATGCAAGATATATGTCTGTTGTCAGAGAGGATGGATCTCCAGGGAGAACTGAACTACAGACATAGGATGGATTTGGGTTTCATACTTTTCTTTCCTAATACAACACCTTAGTCGGCAGAGAATTGAAGAGATCGTTAAAGACTTTGTCTACCACTTTCTTTAGTTTGGTTACTTTGGGATTCTAGGAAAAAGCTATCTGTCCTTTCAGATGAGTGCTTTTTACTCACGGTGTGTGTTGTGTGTTCAACAGTGTAAAGATGGTCAAATGAACATGCAAGTGAAACCCCAGCTGAATTTTTATTGTATCAACCGCGCTCACTGTTCCACTGGCCACTTTTCAGCTGTATGCTACAGTGTTAGCGTGGAGGTGGTAGGGGGCAGAAAAGAGGTTATGAGAGCCAAGAAAAGCAATAATCCTTGATTTGTACATATATACTGCAAGCGTTGCTCCAGCAGTAAATTGTGACCCAGTACTTATCTAAGGAAGACATACATTTTGGCAAGGCATTAGCTTAAAACATGAAAATCTGCTTTTCTGGAGGTGCTAAAGACCTGCGACTCTCATGGACTTTCACTGAAGCTATTGATGTTCAGAGCATCTGGCAGTCAGGATTGTGATAACTTTTTAATTCCAGTAATCTGAGACACTGCACAGATTTTAAGATTAGCCCTTGGGGAGGTTTACAACTGCTTTGTAAAGCAAAAGTAAACGTCATTCTGAAATAAAATGGAAGTAGCTGGGAACACTGTGCCACTGATGGTGTCCCATTAGCAGGTAATATGAAAAGTGAAAGCAGATTAATGGCTTCTGTTTTCTGATGAAAGGGATGTTAGCCATGCAGCTTTCCAAAACTGTAAAAACAACCCTGTTAACAAAAGCAGGTTTCCTGAAGTTATGAAGCATTTTGTCCTCTTATATATTGCTCTTAACATCCCTGCACATAACTGCAGGACACCCATCCAAAATAGTTTCCTGTTAACAATAAAACCTTTACTTCAGTGAATACACAAGACAGGAACACTGTGAAATGAATGGGTACACACATTATGTACCCTACAGTAAACTTACAGTAAACTTCTCAAACACAAGGGTCAGGGCTCCTTATACAAGATATAGGCTTCTGTGGCCTGTGCTGTACAAAACCACCACACAATGAAAGAAATATAACCTGATGTCCCTTTCCTGTCTTAACATGCAGCCTATGTCAATCTTTTTTTGAAGACCATGCAGAAAGATTACCCTATAGGGCACAGAGAATTTCACTTTATGAACAGAAATACGTTCAGGGTCCTCTGAACTGAGCTAAATGACTGACATATTTTAAAAAAGCATAACACAGACCAAATAAAAAACCAAAGAGGCAAGTAAGAGTGAAACAGGATGGAGCACACGTCCTGTTTTCAACATGCAACACCATCTTTAACTAGTTTTGAAGCGCTACATCCTCTTTGCAGAGCATTTAGCAACCCCCTTCTGAAGCAGGTTGTTTTTCTGGAAGCAGGATTTCACGGGCATTTGCCTGTGTTTCTGAGGAGATTGCCAAACCTGTGGACAAGGGTGGATTTCACTGAAAGATACACATGGCTACTGGGAAAATTCAAATGCCAGAGCTTTTTTGGATAGGGATAATATTTTTGTGCACTTTCACCATGCTGAAGCTGGATGCATTCTCCAGTGAAACCAAACTCTGAGAGACATTTGGAACAACAGCTAAGATTTCATTTGTTTTGGAGTTGCCTACTAGACATTTGAAAGCAATCAAAAGCATGTTTATCCTTTTTCTTTTTTTTTTTTTTTTTTTTTTTAAAATGACATGAGCTTTCATCGCTGTCTCCTTTCAATAAAGTCAAAGAGTTGTGAAATAGGTACTTTTAGAAAAGGAGGGAGCCTTGCAACGTGGGAACGCGTTTGCCGACTTGCTGGTCTGGGGGCACAGTCGCTGGGCAGCTCCCTCCCGCTGCCAGCATCCACCGCTGCATCCCTTGGTGGCAGTACAGAGATGGCAGCAGCGCACAGTCTAGGCACCGCTTGGGGTCTTTCATCGCTGAGTGGCCATCCCCGTGCTGAGCTCTGCGGCAGCTCTGCAGGCTCAGGGAAGCACAAGGTCTCAGGTCGGTGCTGGCCAGGAGAGGGAGCTTTGCAATGACCTGGCCGAGCAACGATGCCAGCCCAGGTGGCTCGTACCATAACCAAATACCAGCTCTCCATCCAGCCTGAGTGCCAGGGTCTCTGCACTGCCCTGTCTGCAGCAGCTGTATCTACACCGATGACCAGTTTGCATGTCTCTGTCTGTTGCTGGGATTACTCCAGACTGTAATTACATGGCCACAGGGAAGAGGTGAGGGTGCCCATTGCCTCCCCCACCCCAAGCCACACACCCATGTCCTTTAGACAAAATATGAGTTCTTTACATGAGACTTTCTCAGCCAGACTCAGCCAGAATCACTGCAGAACAAACACATTTGCTGTCAGCTCAGCTCCCCTCCTCTCCCTGGCCTCGCACCAGCACAGAACCTAGCCCATGGACTCAGACTGGTGTAGACTAACCTAGTTTGAAATACAGGACTGGCAGCAACATCACGCACGTGCCACAACACAGCTAAAATGCTAAACGAACCACACCTAGAAGCAGGTATGAAGACATCGCATCTCTTAGTTGCTTGAGGTTTGCCAAGAGACCTGACACAAGGCTAGCTGGGGGCACATGTCCTGTCTGAGTGTGGTGCTTTTGTGCTCCTGTGAGGGGCTTCAAACCTTCAAACCTTCCCAGTGTGCTTGGGGCTTGCCTGGGCGGCCAGGATGATCCATACCCAGGAGGTGAAGGTTGCACAGCGGTAGTCACCAAGAGAGAAGCTGGTTGTCCCAGCCTCTCCTGTTGGAGTGGGTCCCATCTGCAGCAATAGCTGAGTACAACTGGAGCAGGGACAGCACTGCAGCTTCCCACATCCAGGCAGGGATGCAGAGGCAGCCTCTAGTTTGACCCAACACCCTACCCCAGAAGCTGAAGGATGTTTTCCAGTCCAATCCAGTACATTTTTTTTTTATTTTGTGAAAAGCCTTAATTTTGATGAAAAAGACATTTTTCTGACAGAAAAGAGGAAAAAATGTGTGTATGTGTGTGTGTGTGCGCGTAAAATTACCTACCATTTCTTATTTTAGCTAGAAGGACAAATGTGATCTGAGAGTGCATCAGAGAGCACCCTGTCAAGTGTGGATTATGAATTTGAGTAATTTATTAGACTTCTTCAGTGCCAGACAGATGCCTGGAAAGCACCAGGCCCAGGACCTCTGTATCTGAACCCTGCAAAGCCAGAAATACTACAGGCCACGCAGACAGGGAAAACCAGGCACCACAGTTGCACCATGACTCATTAGCTTTTGGAGAAAAATGTTTCCCAGATCTCCATTTAGCAATCTGTCAGGCCTCAAGTGCTGTTGGAGGTTTGGTGAGTAGTTCAAAGGTAGGTCTGAAACCCACAGGAAGCAAACCATGGTGTCTGTGCTGTAGCTGCTGTTGCAATGATGTGGAGCCTGATACCACTGTATGCTGAGGTATTTGGGCAGCACCTTCGTGCTAAGACACATTGCTGTGTCCTCTCCAGCATGCCACCCAATGAGAGATCCCTGGCTATGGTGGTGGAGAAGACAACCCCCAGAAAACCTAGGATAAGCATAGGGTTGCTCTTTGCTCCCAGTTCAATCCTTCCCACAGCACCTGACAAAAAGAAGAGAGAGAGGAGAGGGGTGGGAGAAAGAAGAGCAAGGGCCATCTTTCACAGACTTGGATGGGACACTTTTGCTTGTGGCCAAGCTGAACCAAGAGCATCAAATTTTTCCAAATGTGAAAGGAATTCCATAACAAATACCATCAACTTTCTGTTACCCCAGGGCATGTGCCCACCCTGCAGATCAGGGACCATGACACAGTCTACCGAGCCTCACCGGTGGTGGAACTGATGGGGTAACTTTCCAGATGTGCTCACTCTAACAAGGCCTACTTGAATCTCCCAGACCCTACTCTGTGAAGCTTTACTGCCACAAAAAGAGAGAAAATCAGAAGCCCAAGCCAAATCCCACCTCACAGTCACCTCTGCACCTTCACTGATTTATTCACCCATGTAGCATCTCCAACAGACCAAACCATGAAGAAAGCAGAAAGCTTCATGATGATGATGTCCCACTAAAGCTGTGTTTCCCTTTAGCATGCCAGGGGACAGTCCCAGGCAAAAATCTATAACAGACAGTGACAGGGAATGCAAAAAGTCTGAGCAGGTCCCTTGGATACTGAAGGATACAGAAGGTCCTTTCTGCCCTTCTCACACTGCTCTGCTTGTAGTTTCTCAGAGCTGTGTCTGCCATTATTCCCATTTTGGAGGTGGTTGTACCTCCGAAGAAGGGAGAGTTTATCATTCAGGCTTCTTAACAGCTGTAGCCATTACAGATTGCTGGTGCCTTTGCTCTGGGAGGCAGCATCCTGCCCATTTTGTACCCTTCACCACTCTTCTGGTTCCTGTTGCCTGCCCAATAATGTTGATTAGGCTTCAGGGCAGAAGCAGCATTTTGCACTTTCTTCTAAGCCAGGGTTTCAGTTGCGGAGAAAACTCAACCTTGCTTTCTTTAATAATTCACATGGCAGTATTGTGTGGATACTCTTAACTGCTACTTAAAAGTAATTAATTGATTTTCTGACATATCAGTTAACAATGTATTGCACTGACATGAAGTTGTGATTCTGCTGTTGATTGGGCTGGATGACTAGATGCATCATACTCAGTTCAGGAGCTGAGCTTAAAAGACTCTAAATATATTCTGCTATAAAAGGAAAGGCATTTTACATATAGTGTTGTCTAAAACTTGAATCCATATGCTGCCTCCAATGCTGTCAGAGTGAAGTATTTCATTGTTATTTACAGTAGACTGATAGTATTTAAATTTAGAACATCCGGTAGGTATGAAAACAGAGTTTCTGTCAGCTGGAGACAATTGTACACGTTGAACTGCAGAAAAGAGTCTTCAGACAGGCATTATGTGTGCATATATTAGCCAAACTGGGAGACGTGGCTGAAGCATCTCCTTTCTCCATACTCAGTTGCCTAACCTGCCTGAAAACCAGGAGCACTACAAATATATATATGGATGGATCTGAAGCAGGAAGTCAAAAAGACAGAACCCGTTTCTGGAGATTAACAGTGGTTTATACAGCTTTTTTATCTTTATCTTTAGTTCTAATAAACTCCAGGGCTGGGTGGCAAGCAGGTTAAATAAATTACTGTGGTCAAAATGTTCAAACCAGCCATATTCTTTCTAAATAAAAGACCGTCTTTTTCTGGCTTTAATGAAATTATCTGAGGAATTTAAGAGCATTTATTATACTCTGCGATCACAAATTCTGAAATCTATTGTTTAATTATATACGCTTGAAAACTCTGACCCTGATAGATAGTATGTGGGAGACACTACTGGAAATATTTTCATTCTTTATAGAGGATATGAGCTTACTTGCTTGTGATCTCTGCTTTGATATAGGTAATCCCATCATGGATAACTTAGAAGATCAAATCCCTAACTTTTATGTGTTCCAGAATACTTCACATGTTGAACACTGTTTTGCTTCTGTTCTCAAAGAGTCTTTTTTAATCCTTCCTTCCCTTGCTCTGAAACACCACAGAAACATAAGCTGAGAAAGAATTCTCCTCTAAAATTGTTCTTTTAATAGATATTTTATAGATGTTTTATGTTAAAGTGTTTGTGAGGAGAAGTAGGTACTTTCATTTTATCAGCTGTAAAAACAGGCTAAAACCAAGAGGCTTTCTGGTGCACAAACCCTTCTTCAGCTATTTATATCCATATTTACCTCAAGAAAGCCTGCCATTTTTATCTTTTGTGTGTCAAGAATATAAGAACATTTCTTATACACACTCAGCCTTGTCACAAGATCTAGAAGCTGCTACAGGAAATTAACTTCACCAAGACCATCCTGTTTATGCAATTACAGTATCAGCCGACTTGACTCTGTGTATACGGCACAGGACAGAGTCTCGCACTGTGAAACAATCTGCATCCTCAGAATTTATCACCAGCCCTCTCCTGAGATTTGGCCATTAAAAATGCCTGCAACCCTGTTAAAACTTATTTTAACTTCAGAAGAAGGACGAAAGAACAACGGCAGGTTCAGCAATGAGCATTTTGTGGGGTGTTTAGCTTCCGAATAAATGAGTTCTGAAGAAGAGCAGAGGCCATGAATTATTAACGGTCCCTCCTGTAGATAGGAGAAAGTGTCAAGATTTTGCTGAAGTCATGGATTGATTTTCTGACACAACAATTGAAAAGATGTGAAAGCAGCCACTTGGACAGTAGTGTCAGATATATGATCCATTGGTAAATGGGATAACTCCTCTTACTTACCAGTGCTGCTCATGTGCCATTGATTACGCCATATTATATAGATATAGCCCACAGTAATACTTACAGGGAAGAAAGAGGGAGAAAAGTAGGCAACTAATTGTGGGGTAGACGGATAAGTAAAAGAAAACTGGATAAAATGTTATGGCCAAAATATTATTTTGCCCACTGAAGTAATGCAGGTTTAGGCAAAAATGCTGTTTCATGATTTTTTGCACATTTTTTAACTTACTTTGCTCAAAGAGGAGTGAAAAATGTAAAAATGAAATACTTTATAACTGTTTTCAGAATGAATTTTTCAGTTACATATTTTTACTGAAAATAATACTTTGCATTTAATTTTATTTTGAAATTGTTCTAAAAGCCCTGGCGGCTGAAACCATAAATCTTAGGGTTTTTTCTTGGTTCTAGAAGAATTTTTAATGCAATTTTCCCAAATTCTTAATGATTTGCTTTGAATGAACTCAAAATAAGGTATTTCCTAAGGTTTTCTACAATTATTGTTAATTATGTTTTTATGCAGCTAGCACTGACAGATCAGCTACAGTCATTTTATCTAGAAACAATTCACCTTTCTGAAATACCTGAATATGTATGCCTCTCTGACTGTTCTGTCAACCAGAACAGGGGTGCTGGACACCACTGGTCACATCCTTTCAAAATGCCATTTTCTTCTTTCCTCTTTAGAAATGCAGATGTGGAAAAAAAAGCATAAACAGAAGGGCTTCCTCACCAGCCTGACCAAAAGTCAGAATGAAAATTGATTATCTTTCAAGCCTTTACCTCAGTTTCATATTTTAAACCCCATACTCACAGAAGGACACACAGAAATATTATTACTCCAGCCCAGTGTAAGTAGCAAAGGCTCAGATACTTTTCTGTTATCTCACTTATTATTGGAGAAAAAAAGGCATATTCCTTTTTAGAAGTAATTGTAGACTTGTGAGAAGAGCAAGCCACCTTTAGCCTTTATGTGACTGCTGCCCTCCCCCTACTCACAAATCACTTGTCCAAAGCAGGAAAATGAAATGTATTTTCTGCTGGAGAGCTGGAGTTCCAAGCCCCTGCATCAGCCTTTGGAGCTTGGACCAGCAAGAAGGATAAGTAGAAGTCTGTCCTTCACATATTTTTGAACATATTATGCTGCAAAGCAGAAGTTAAACAGAAGGTAAACAGAAACATTAGAAATTTGCTGAATGATGTCAGATTTAAGGTAAGAGACAACGTTCTGGAGTTAACATGTTTATATTTGAATAGCTCCAGTTTCGTACATGGCTTCTTTTAGAAAAACTTGGTATTCGTCATCTTCTTTGTGATCTTCTGTTTTATGATTTAGTAACAGCCTGCCATTACTAACTCAGTGGATTCAGTGGGAATGATGATTCGTACTGGAGTCAGATACAAATTTTTCAACTCAATATTTTTTTCCATGCTGATTTATCAAGTTCAATCTTTTCATGAGAAAAGGACCTGTTTCAGACAATTTTGTTTCAAAACAGTCTGAAATTTTGTTTTAATACTTGACATTGTGTTCCCTTCTTTTTCATGAGAAAATAATAGTTTCTGTTTTGAAATATTCTGAAATTAAGTTTGTGATGGCATTTCCAGTGGTTTTAGATTAAACACGGTATGTGAGTATGAGTGGCATTTTATATTTATTTTTGTTTTACGAAATATTTCACTGGGAATTTTGTTTCAGTGGAAACTGTGTGCCCATGCACGTGTGTGTGTAGGAAGATCTTTTCACCTGGCTGTGCCCTAAACATCTCAACTGCCTTCAGAATCACATTAAAATGGTTCCTAGTGTTAGGTGGTGCAAAGCACTGTCATAATTCGCTTTGAATTAGATTAAGGTGAGAGCAGCAAGGATTAGCATCCCTTCCCTTAAGCTGCCATTTCCCTTGAGGACTGATTAATGCTTTCTTTCCATCCATAGAGTATGAAGCAGAAAATTTACACAAGGACCTGTATATGCTATCCTGGTAGCAATTCAGCGCTACAGGCTTGGTGAAGAAGAATCCATAAATGAGATAAACTTGTTTGCCAGCAATGGTGGGAAAAAAATAGGATGTGAGGTGGCAACACACTGTGGCTGGCAAAGTGAAGGTGAAGCACTGGCCCCTACAGCCCAGGCCCCTGCCCGCGCTGGGGATGAGCCCTGGGACATGGTTCCTCAGCCCAGCCCAGCCAAGTGCTGGGGCTCCCTCCTGCAAAGCCTCAAGCAGGGACAGTGCTGACTGACCTCTTTGTGTAAAAAAGGATTTGCACAAGAGCCAGGCACCAGGACAGAGGTTTAAAACAATGGTCAGCTTATCTGCAACGCAGAAAGCCGACGACTTCGGCACAGTTCTGATGGCAGATAAAAGCAAGGCAGAGCCTGGCAATAAAAGGGGACGTGAAGAGATAGTCAAGAAAAATTTAGAGCACATTGGAAGGATAGATTAATGCCAATTTTACAAGGGAATCTGCTGCATAAGAGCAAGGCAATGATAGGTACCTTAGCACTGAGCAAAAGATGAAGATCCCAGTGCAGAATTGTTCAAATTGTATTGCTGCATTCCAGCAACAGCTTCATGTCACAGGAAAGCAGCCTGCTTTGTGTTTTTGTATGTTGCTGACGAGTTGCCTGTAGAAGGGTGTATTTGGTGGTCTTTGTTCAGTTCTTAGTGGTTGGTATCCTACCACACATCTGGCTCTTTTCCAGTGGAGCCTCAGTACTGAACAAAATCATTTAACAATTAGCATGAAGATAACAGTATTTCCTTCTCCAATTGGGTGGTCTATTTTATAGCCAAAATGAAATTAGATCCAGGAAGTGACAGGTATTTCTGAGGCTAAAGCTTGATAGCCCTGAACAGAAAATTCAGAAAGATGTGTCACACAATTCCCAGGAAGACAGAGCCTGGAAGTTTGCGAATGCATGCAAAGTAGTGAAGGAAGGAGCACAGAGGAATATTGTAGCTGTGGAGAAAACACAGGGTGCTGATGCATATTTCCTTAGCATTTTTTCCCATTTTAATTTCCCCAGTACAAAGTGTAACCTGGACATAAATATGTATTGCAC
>NW_009913571.1:48456-68944 GCF_000696875.1 Nestor notabilis | reverse complement strand
TAGTGAAAACCTAGTTCCTGGATATGAAATATAGGTATTTTGAATTGCTTAACTACCTCCATAACCACGAAACACACCATGATATCCACAGCCTCCCTGGACTGCACTATAGAGGGAACTAGGCTACAAGTGCACAGAGCACATGACCTTTTTATGTCAAAACAGTAACAATGGTATCACAAAAAATGACTACTGAGAGAGTGAACCAGTTAGGCACAACCCTACCTGCTTTCTGTAGCTGCATTTTGCTGCTGCTGTGAGCACCATAAGGATTTAGCTCTCTCCAGCAAAGAAAGGCAAGCCATGTTTGGTGGGCTCAGTGCCCGAGAGGTGCGCCTTTCTCTGCTGGTCCATGCAAATGCCACACAAATCTTCTGAGCTCCTTCCTTGCCAAGAGGTGGTGGGGTGTCCTGCAGAGCAGCAGCTTCAGGTGACAGCCATTGCACTGCCATGCAAATCTAGCAGGGGGGTTGCTTGGCTTCCCTTATGGGAAGCATTTCCACATGCTAGGTGTGAGCAGCACAGAAATCCATGGCTACCAAACCAACAAGCCAGATACAACCTCCCTGCCATTACGTGCAGGATGGCAGCAGGAGGATCCACACAGCTCCTCCTCCACGCAGGGTTTTCAGGTTATGCATAGCAGTGAGCTTCCCAGTTTTCTGTACAAATATTCCCCGTTAATGTTTTGCTGGTGGTTGGTGTGAAAAGTACTTGAAGTTTTGTGAAGAGAGCACTTGAGTTCTGCTTCTTGAATGTAGTGCTGCGTGGTCTGACCAACAATGCAGCAGTATGAAGGGACCGTAAGAAGGAGGAACTGGCACCTTGATGGAGCTAACGCAACAGGGGCCCGCATTTAATTTGCCAAAAGTGGTTGCTGTCCATCTCATCATCCTAGAAATGATGAGGGCATAACATTGTGTCCATACATAAAGGGAAAAATGAAAACATACAAAACACATAGGAGTCAGTTTAAGATACAGATGCTGAATGTTTAGAAAAGGTGGTGACCTGTTTTAAGCACACTGACTACAGACTGGTTTCTCAGCAGTTTCTCATAAACAGACTGTATCTTTTGGTCTGACAGAAGTTGATGGTCATATAAGTAAGACTGACAGCATTCTTGGCAATATTTTATGAGTTCATACCCGCATTTCATGTCTGTCTTGTGAACAGGTATGTTTTGGCTGAAATCCTGACAGCAATCAAATAAATGGCAAAACTCCTCTCTCCCTTAGGTGATACTCTGGTATCAGAGATGTGTTCTGTATGTTCAGGATTGCTCTGCCTGCTTACATTAGTGGCTCCCATCCCAGTATCAGCGCTCAGTGCCTGGGATACACTCCAGGGTGCTCACAAAGCATGTGAGTGGTTGCAGAGCAGCAGCAAACCCTCGCTACGGCAGATATCAGCTGTGCAATCTCTTGTACAGGACGTCTCCATGGACTAGTTATAAAGACAGTCCTCAGGAATAATATAGATGAGGCTGATCTGTCTAGTGACAGGAAATGGATGGAGTGACCTCTTGAGGTCTCTTCCAGACCTGCTCTTCGAATATATTACCAAATTTTCTTATAAAACCCAGCAGCTGGGTTATGATTCCCCTCTTTGAGCTCACTGAATCAGGGAATGGTTGCTGACAGCAGCATACAAACCACTGCATCCATGTGTGTGCATGTCCATTCGTGTGTGTGTGTGTGTGAGAGTGTACTAGTGCACATGTGCATGTGTGGCAGGCTACTCGATCTCCATTTATAACAGCCTTTGCCCATACTCTTCAAAGACAGAGTGGTGAACAGAGGTACGGTGTAAAGGACACTGTGCTCACTTATTTTATACATTTGTAATCTCTACCCAGAATGCTTTTTTTAACAACACTGTCATTTCCACAAAATGTTTCAGATTAGAGAAGATCTTGGCTAAATTTAGCTTTTATGGAAGAAAGAATAAAACATAATTAACTGTTTAAAGAACAAAACACAAACCACATGAAGCAATGAAACTTGTTGGCGAGAAATCTAACAGTAGTGCTTGGTAGCAAACCCATCTCCTGTGGAACAGATGTTTGGGATTTTACACAAAAATAGAAACTACACTAATGTCGAATGGTTTATTGCCTGAAAAACTGACTAACATTGAATGCTGTTTTTGGGCACCACAAATTTCCAGGTTGTGCAGAGACACCACAGAAAGTGGAATGAAATTAAAGCAAAACAGCTGCAAAGAAATATTGACTTTTTTTTTTTTTTAAAGCAGCTCCACAAACTAGTGATGTCTCTTCGCCTTCAGGCAGCTTTTAGTGCAGTCTGAATGGCTAATTATTGCCAGCAGTGGTGGAAAAGCTGCTTTGCAGGCACTTTATCCTTGAAGTATTGGGCTCTGTTTTCAGCAGAGCTGTACACAACTTTCTATAAATTCTGCTTAAACAGGCTTGTTATACCCACACCCCCTTATTTTATAAGCAAATATTGGGACTGTTACTATAGAGAAAGTATCAAAAAACAACAACAAAACCCTTAGTTGGTTATCTCATTTCTCATCAGGAGAAGAGAAAATCTCAGGCCCGATTTCCAGGGGTGACTCAAATGGGGAGCTGTAAGACAGCAGTGCCTCTGCTAGTCACGCACATCATGGCTTTTGGTACCCTAGCAGACTGGGGTAGGAAGCTACATGAGATGGAGCACCATCCATTGATGCCAGCTGTAATATTTGTTCAGAGTCTGGATGAATGTGTTAGGATGGATTCATCATATAGAAACTTTAAAAAAATCCCAGTTTTGGGTCACTGGTTCACAAGACATCACCAGTGTAGAGCTTTCCTAGACTGTATACTGTCTGTGAAAAAGACTTTGTGCATGTACCCCATGAGTGAAACCCACCAGAATAAAGAGAGATGAAATACCCCAGCAGACTCTGCATGAATTTTCTAAGTGGGTGTTCATGTTTTATATCACCATATGATACTGTGCAGCTTCATACAAAGAAAGACATCAGTCTCTGCCACACACACACACACACATACGGACGTGTACATGCTCCCCAAAGCTAAACAGATGTCACACCAAGCCCACATCTCACCAAAATTTTCCAATAGTCAAAATAGAAAACATCAGGCCAAACTTAGCCTCCGATGTGTGCACACACACCACTTTCACTTTGATTCAGTCTTCTTGACATATGGTTTCCTCTCTCCTCCCGCCTCCCCTTTCCTTAGTATTTCAAACTTGAGAACATACAATAAATTGAATTTAAATATTGCGGCTGCAGAGGACACCAAGGGAAGTCAGGAAAGCCAGAAGCAGAGTTGTTTTGAAAGGCAGACCAAAACCCAGTTCCTACCACTAAGGTGAGCAGGAGTTTCCCAGGGATGTGAGCCAAGTGTGGGAGCTGTGCCATGATCTGACACTAGACCTGGACAAGGCGAACAAGGCTCAGATGCACACCTCTATCCTGGGCAGCTCCTGCCTGCAGACGGATTAATTTAAGGCACTGGCTTGCTTATTCACATGACCAGGGTGCTTTTATAGGTGCTATCGTACACACTGATATATTTTTCTTTGTTTACCTGGATGCCTAGAACAGCAAAGAGAGCCACAGGCACCCCAGAACACCCCAATACCTGCATGGAGGGGCAAATGTCACATGGAACCATTCAGCATTTTATTATGCTTTGTAGGATTAGACCATAGGAATTACACAAAAAGCTGAGGTGCTTTTGAAAGTAAGTGCTTCTCGGTTATATGAAGGGAAGTAGGATTTGTTCATATTGCAAAGGTGAAACTCTTTTACTGCTGCTTTTGAGCTAGGAGATGTTAATTGAAAAGCTTATGTGTAGCACCATTCTCAGCTCTTTTTAAGCCTGGAGAAGAACAAGGCAAAAACTGGGAATTTGTTTCTCACTATCTTAATTCAGCTTTTCAGGTTCACTCAACACCAGCTTTTAATATTATGATGGGAGAAAAAAAGTGCAGCCAAACCCAGCCCTTTCAGCAAGTAGGTAGAATTAATCAAGGCAAGTTTGTGCATACCAAGGCTGAATTTGGTTCATGTTCTGTCTAATATCTAAGCAATTAGATTTCATTATTAAATCATCTAGGATTAAATTTATGTTTGGAAAATTATTTTTATTTAGCTGTACGAGTGAAAAAACAACAACCAAAAAACCCCGGGAGCCAGTAATCTATTTTGCACTCATATTCCACTTTGGATACAGCAGATTTTTGCTGGATGGAGGGGAAAAAAGAAGTGACTCCTTCATAGTCTGTGCTCTCATTTCCTCGGCATGGAATGAAGCTGTGCATGTCCATCTTCTTTCCCAAATTAATGAATAAATTAAAAAAAGCTGACAGTGCCGAACTCTACTTCTCTGGAACTGCATCTTATAATAATATTGGCTCCAAAACACTGCTGTAAATTCTTGTGTATTTTGTTCAACTTTACTTCTTCCCATTTGCAAATTTTATATCGGTATGTAAGTTTGTTACTGCTTTATGTCCTGCAAGCTTCAGTCAAAAATAAAAACTTAGGCCGATACAAGTGGGATTTTCAATATCTTGTTACTTGCCTTTGCAAATGTGAAGATCCTTTGAACCTTATTTGAGCAGTATACACAATACTAATTTTCTTTAACGTATCCTTTTCATCCAAAAGAATTTTGTTGAGCATTTCTCATCACAGAGGATTTGGAAGCATCAAATAAGTACAACCACATCTGAGGTGGAATGCCCGAGCTTTTTAACCTGAAGAGAAATAAATTACCTGGCAGCCTGCAAGGAGAAGTCAGGGGAAGGGGCCCTACAAGGCCAGTGTGATGTTCTGATGCAAATGTACGGTTTCTCCAAGCTCTGTGTTGAAGCACTAGCAAAACCTCGTGCCACACATCTAACCCGCAGGACTCTTCCATTAGCACAGCCCTTGCCTGGCTTATGTGAATGGATAAAATCTCAGCTACAGGTAACAAAACTATCTATCCACCATGACGTGCACATGCTAAACCTTCTCATCCATGTTCATGTATGCCACTGCTTCTGCAGTGTCCCCTCAGCTTGAGGCGATGGGCAGGAGAACATTCCCATGCAGGGAGTTCTCCCCAGCAGACTCCTCTTGGCTTTCACTGCTATTCCCCAACACGAAATAGCTGGCTGCACCCAGGGTAGCATGGGTGACTGGAAAGGAAGTCCGAGAAAACCAATGAATCAGTAGTGACGAATAGACTTTAATGATCTGGGATATAATTAATAATAGTAGAATCCACTCTAGCTTAGGCTCCAAATCCTTGAGATGAAAGGAGAAACTAACATGTGGTCTGCCATGTGCTACGTATTTGCCTGTCCTTGAATGTCCTTGTTAAACGTGTTCTGAATTAGAGATATCTAAACACCACAAATAACTGTATTTTATTGTACATATCCATTAGTAACCAAAAATAATCAGAAGCACCAAATAATAAAGTTAGAAATAAAACCAAGGGTGGCCCAGTAGGAGTTGTTTGCACCAAATCCAGGGGCACAAATGTACCTTGCCTGGAGCTTTTCAGGAGTCTGTGGGCTTTGCTCTTGCCCTTGGGCATGGGGATGGCATGCCTGCCCCCTTCTCATCATCCTCCCCGCTGCTCACCCAGCTCCCTTGGTCGTCCTGAAAGCCAAACCAAGGTGCTCACAAGGGGGAAGAGTCACAACCAGAGCAGACGTGTGGCTTTTTAAAGCTTTCTTTTTTTTTGGCAGCACAAGCTGCCATCCAAGTTTGTCATCCAAGCCCCTTTGGGGTTGCTGCCAGTGACAAGAGCTGATGCATGGGCTCAGTTTTACTGCCATCCTCTCGTTTGCTCCTTCAGCCTGTTGCCATAGGATAAATGATTCCTTCTTCCCCACCCTGCAGCATCTCCAGGCAGAAGCAGCTCCTTCTTGTGTTTTATACATTTAATTTGGGAAAATCCTGAGCGCCTGTTTCTTGCAGGTGACTAGTAAAGGAATTATTTTTATTTACAGAACTGCTTTGAAGCTGACATGCCTCTACCTGTTTGCTCTTCACAAATCATTTTTGCCAATATGCTTTTGCTCGGTGACTTGCCTGCATTAAGATGGTCCTATACGCTTTCCCTTACAGCCTGGACATTTTCTTAAATGTTTTCAAGATCTTTCCCCTGAGCAGCAGACCTTTTTATCTCCCAGACTTACTTTTAAAATCACTGCTTCTGCATGTGTGATGTTATGTTGATTACAGTAAAACTGGAGAATTCTCTTAAATGTCAGGCTGTCTGCTCTGCTGCAAATGCCTCACTGCTTTATTCACCCCAACTTTTTTTGAAGGTCGCTTTACTAAAACCAAGTAACAGTAAGATTAATGTAGGGATTCTCATTTTGTAATGGTCTAGAAAGCTGGTGATAATTTTATTGTTTGATGTTTTGTTATAGACAGTATTTTTGGTGTTTTTTAATGAAGATCAGGGATTGGATTCTTTAACGAAAAACATGTGCTGTAACTCAAGCTTAGTAAGCTAAGACTGTCTCTGTGTCCTACAAAACTATGCTAAATCTTTTGATTTATATTTGCTATTTTGAACCACACAATACAATTATCTTATGCATTCTAGAGATACCAGAAGAAGAGAGAGAGTTCGTACATCAAATAGACTGAAATATTTTCCTTGCAAGTATGACCAAGCCTTCCCTCCTTGCATTATTGTTAGGGAGATTTGCAAACTTTCCTCCTAAAAGGGTGACAAAAATGTGAACTAATTACCAGAGTAACCACACTCCATTTACTTGTCCATGGTGCTTTTACCATAAATAAAGCACTTTCACCTTCATCATCTCATTCTCTTGCTTTCTGTTTTAGTGAAGAGAAACTCTTCAGTATTGAAGACTTAGGGTCTAAGCAGAGAAAGAAGATGAGGCTTAGGGCTATGTAGGAAGTGAAAGCTGTGTAACCAAGACTGTTATTACACAGAAAATACAGTAGGATTAAATTAGATGAGTTATAGTTTCAAGTGAGTTTATTAACTCACTTGAGTTAATTTGCATTTTTTTTCAGGCAAAGTTTTAGTGTATTAATTTTAAATGCTGTGCATGTGGCATGCTTAGTGCATATACATTTTCTTGATAAAGCCTGGAGTGTCTGGCTGGATTCCATAGCTCAGTATAATCTGTAGGATGGTTTTTTTTCTGGCATCAAAAATCAACTAGATTTTTATTACTTTTCCTTTCCAAACGGAAACACTTCCTCTTTTTGTCTCTATCAAAATATATGTCAGTGTTAACACTACTGATCTTTACAGAAAATTACAGATTGCAGAAAAATTGTACAGAAGAAAAAAGAACAGAATAAATAACTGAAGTAAAAGAAAACGTTTGAGGGAAAACCAGTAAATACAATTCTGTAATTATTCAATGCAAAAAAACCCTACCCAAGTCTTTAAAAATTGCAAATGCACCTATAATCAGAGCAGCATTAAAATGCTGACTGCAGCAGAAAATGCACAAAACCACATTAGCCAAATTACTGCAAGTTCAAACTTCAGCTTCGTTGGCAAAAGCCTCAGCCTCCAGTACCCTAGTTAGGAGAGTTTGCAGATGTCACCTGTGGTACATTTTTTCTTATTTTTAAGCTTGAGCCAAAGCCTATTAACATCTATCAAAATTTTCCTGTTTACATCCATGGGCTTCTTTAGGCCATATTTAGCATACTAAAGCACAAGATCGTATTTTAGGCTCTTGCTTACAAGAATGACACCGAAGTGGCAAAGCATTGGCGCTATAAGCTCCCTACATTTCTGTATGTTTTGTTAAACCTAAAACAGTAAGGACTTTTGATTACCTCCATCTACAAAGTTACCTTTTGTGATTACTTGCTCCCACAAATAATAATAATAATTATAGTCTAATAAATCCTCTCTTACAGAGAGCAGTTCATACACTTGTGGTTCACATCTCAAAACTCACAGAGAAACTGGCAAGGGCTCTGTCTGAAACTTAGAAAAGCTCTTAAAGGTGAAAATTAATAACGTGCTGAGGTTTTGCAGAGGTGGTATGGCTTAAGAACATGCTTAAAATCTGCAAAGCTCTTAAGTGCTCTGCTGGAAGGTGCTGTCCTGCAAAAGGGAGCCCAATGAGAATGAACATACATTATGTTACCCCCGGGTCGCTCTGGTTTCTAGCAGCTCCTCTGTCATTTCAGTAGTGCGCACTGGTGAAAGCTGGGAGCCCAGCACAGGGGCTTTGGGAAGAATAACTCACTTCTGCCGGTGACCTTTCCTTTCAGGACACGTCACTGTGTGGGGGCCTCGGCAGTGGCATTTTTTCTGCCTGACACTGCAGCTATGTTTCCGCTCCATCTCCAAAAGCACTGTACCGCTCCATCGCTGGGAAGCTGTGGGACTGTGTGAACCCGTGCCGTGCTCAGACCCTGCCCAGAAGCCCTCCCTCTTTGATGTCTTCTTTTTTTCCCCCCCTTTTTTTCTTCTTCTTTTTTAAGTTCTGGTTTAGAAGGTGGTAAGTTTCTAATGTTTGAAAAGCAATTGTCACACGACCCCGCACGTGAGAGGAAACAGTGCAGACCACCCGAGTCCAATCCTTTATGCGGACATTTAATCTCCTCCACCAACATCAAAGCCCTTGCTCTGACATCCAGTTGCATTGCCTCATGTGAGCTTTCCAGTTTGTTTTTTCTCCCCTCTGCCCCCCTACTCTTTCTCTCCTCACTTGTTCCAGTTAATAATGCTACCCAAAGCTTTTTTTCTCATTCCTCCTTCTGAATGGCAAACCCCCTCTTAGGTGTGTGTATAAATATATATGTATAGTAGAGCAGTCTGAGCTGGGGTGAGCACCCAGCCTGCCCTAGCCCAGTGGCTGTGTTGGAGTAAGGAAGTGCAGGGGGGCTACAGTAGATGTGGGAGACAGGGTGGCTGAGGAAGGGGCAGTGGTGTGCCAGCTCCCTTCTCCCAGGTTTCTTGGGGGCATCAGGCAGGAAGTGTGGGAGCCAGAACAGGCGTGTGCCCCCATAGTCCGTGTTTGGAGATAGACCCATGTGCCTGTCGGCTGAAAGGCAAAGATTAAAGTCACCTAAATTGGAATGGGCTGGGCTTGATAGGGGTGAGCGGGTGAGTGCACCAGGCGCAGCACTTCAAAAGCATTGCACTGCGGGCTGCTTGGCAGGAGAGAGGTCTCCCCACACAGCCACGGTCCGGGGAGGGGGACTGGGTGGATGTAACAGACTTGAATGGCACTGCCCAAGACCTCCAGCTTCAGAAACTGAGGGGCTGTTCCTTCAGCAAAATACCATTAATACATAAAAAGCATTTTTTTGTTCACAAAAGGAATAGTTTTCCACCTTCCAACCAGGTTTATATTCCAGTAATTCTAATGCACCATCACTGTGCTGTTACAATGTGCAATACCTAGGTATGGGATTTGGAAAGTATCTCTCATCGTGCTCACTAGCATGACACATTTCATATTTGCAAATTAAAATGGCTGAGAAAGTATGTAAGAGAGAGGAATGTGAAATTCAGTCTCCTACGGTATAGCTTCCTCTTACACGATACAAGACTCTCTGAGGCAGCTCTGTTTTATCATTGCAGATGAAAAATGGATTGCATTTCTCACAGCTGCTTCTGTGTATGCAAACTTATACAAGCACACATTGCATATTTCTAAACACATGCATATATATGGATGTGCAAACACCCAGGAAGACTTAAAAAGTGACGCTGAAGCTTATGACAACACTGCAGAACTTCTAAAAAGTTTAAGAGGGAAAAAATATTGCACAAGCCTAGACTCCCCGCTGGTTTCATGTGAAGTGTGGCATTCAGTGGTGAATGCAAGATAGCAGTTTGGTATCATAAAAATCTATGTATGGAGCAAACTCAGAGAAATTACTCATGCAAGTAAATTACTAGCGGGTACAGGAGCTGTAGGGATAAAAAACAGACACTTTGCTACTAATGCAGTATCTGACCCTGGAGCATCAGATGGGAAGACTACTATCTAGCCTCAGGAGGCCACTCAGCTCAGTGCAGTAGCATTCTGTAGCCAGAACTGCAATTGCAAACATCCCTTTTTGAGAGAAATGAGTGCTGTGTTAATTGGTTTGCAAACTACTACAAATATGCAGAAGTTTTCTCAGCTGCAGGTTGCAAGCATTGCTGTGGTATACACGTGTGCAAAGGCTGGATCCCAAAAATGCAAACAGCAAATACAGGATTGCTTTTTCCTTTTCATCTGTGCTCAGGATCAGAAAGGAGAATTTTGCCCTTGGTACACTAAGCAGGAGAATGAACAACACATCAAGGAAAGCACTTCTGGATTCTGTTTTTCCCCTTCAAATTCCTTTGAAGTAAAATTAGAAAGCAGCTCCTGTGTGTGGTAAGGTAACAGGTATGTGTGCTGGGCCACACCAGAGGCTGACTGGGGTTACGGCGGAGGGGATTTTGCCTTTCCATGTTTAGTGGTTGCACAACACTTCCCTCCATCTTCAGAGCACCGGCTCTGCCAGCATGTGGAAAGCAACAGGGCTGCTCCTGATTTCCTTGGGTCACGCTGGATTGGAACCCAGTTTGTAATAATTCAGTCACTGATTAGGGAGAGGCAGGAGAACACAAAGCAGGGACAGAGAAGGCAGCTGTGGTACCACTATCTCTCTGCTGAAGGATGCTGGTTTCCTTCATGTAGTTGTGTGCTAACAGTCCTACAAACTGTGCTAACAAGTGTATCATTACTAATCCACGAACAGGCACCTTCTCAATCTTTCTGAAATGCATAATCTGGTCCTAAACAATTCCTAGCCAAAGCTAAATTCTACCTATTGGATTGGCCAAGAAAAGCTGTACTTGTGAAGGTTCTAAAGGTTCAAAACTTTAACACCTGAGAGAGACAGCAAAAGGAAAAAAATTGGTGTACTCAGTGTCAATGTGCAGCAGGATACAGAAACGCAGCAAATATCCCCAGTTCTGAAATCATCATAGAAAAGTTCTGAGTGGAGCTGAAAACATATTTTTCTGGTGAAAGCTGGTATTTCAGGGGGATGAACTGCAATTCATGAATTTGAATAAAATGTATGTGTAGATTTAGTGCAGAAAAACGGGAAAATTGTTTTGAGGCAGCTAATTTTATTTTGACATTTTATAAATGATTTTTTTTTTTAATTTCACTAAGATATTTTTAAAATTAATATTTTGACTCTTCATTTTGGTGATTTTTATTTGTTTGTTTGTTTGTTTAAAGGCCAGTCTACATTAAAAAATTAGAAATAAAATAAAACAATTATAAAACAATGCTAAACCAAAGCCAGAGTGAAACATTTACATTCAGATTGAATAAAAATATTTTGCACCAACCTAAATTAATATTTTTTTATGTTTTTAATTTTCCACAATGTTGTGTCTCTCATTTCTTGATTTTTGGGTTTGCTTTCTATTTTTTTCTTCATGTATAGAAATTAACCCCCAAATTCATAAGTTATCCAACTGCTTTGGATGAATGACTTCGGTCATGATAAGAGTTCAGCAAGGTGGAAAGTTTACAGCAGATCTGGCTATTTCCTCCTGAGTCATGTCACCCAGAGCTTGAGGAAAAACCTGCCTTTAATTCTGTCCCATCCTCTCAATAAATCCATGCATGGTGTATCTCTCAACCCAGGAACTAGCCCCCTGAAAGGAAGCATTATTATTTATACCATAAATGAGTTTAAAGGCACCAACATAAGGCTGAGGAATGACAGGGTGGTAGACAATATTTATGTACAACAGAACACTGTGAGTTCACACTTATAATTTTGAACACATGGTCAAGACATCTCCTTTAGTAACACAGACAGAATGTATTTATAAATATGACTCAAGTAAGACTGATGAATGAGGGAAACTATTCCATCTTTCATGGAAATAAAAATGCTTGTGCCTTTCAGGCTACAGGGAACACTGAAGTGTGAACAGCCCCTTCTGACTATGGACTGTTCAGCCTTGCCACCCCATAGTTGTCTGTGAAGCTTAGTTTTAAGCAAAGGGATGTCACTGATTTAATGTGTGCATGGTTTTGTAAACACAGAGTTTGAGTCTACATGGCAGAGATGACCTTAATGCTGGGGATACCAGCACATAGCACTTGTGCTGGACTGGGTTGCATATGCTGTGAGTGAAAGAAAAATAAGGAACAGTTTGTTGTGGCCTACCACCAAACACTGCTCCAGCAGCTCTTTGACTTGGGGTGTGCACACTGTGGCTCTATTTGCATTACAAGTAGTGCTGAGCAACAGGGATGGGTCTGTAGGGAGAAGCTGATGGTGCTGTAGCCTGACAGCCACTCTACTTGTGTTATAGAGGTGTCCACTTGAGGCTAGCCTGGGCCCTTCAGAGGTCAGGGCATGTACCTGATCTCCCTGGTACATGTCTTTCCATTCTATTTTAGCAGAAAGGGACCCAGTTTACGCTCACTGAGACCCCTCCTTGATATGCATCACAGAGTGGTGGGGGGTGGCTGGGAGAAGCTGTTCAGAAGTGCAATCCTGATCACAATAAAATGCCAGTAAAGGTCCACCCTTGCTCACTAACAAACACTGTGGGGGATAAAAAGCTGTCTTTTGAGGATGGATTCAGTTTTGCCCTCAGAACCATTAAAGAGAGTTGGAAATGGATGGACATTGTGCCAGGAGCTGAATGCAATGCCATCTGATCAGCCATCACCTTTCCCTTAGTCCTTCCTGCAACACTAGTTGCAGAAAAGACAAATCCCTCTTTCTCCTGATAGAGCACATATTTTGTACTATCACTGGTAGGTCTTGCAGCCCATTGATGGTGCTTTCTGAGAGAGAACCCCACTTACACATCAACACTTTAATGTAAAAGTCAGCCAAGGCTGTCTCAAAATAACATGATATGACTTAAATGGAAGATTGATGTAAAACATTATGATGGGCTGCATATTCAGTAATGAAAAACATCCTGGAAGCTGATGAAGGAAAAGGTCATATGCATACTGCTGAAATCCCTTAAGAATCTTAAGGCTTTGCTGGGTGCATTGATGGATATGTGTTAATGACCATGCAAAGATGTGGTCTAAGGCTGACCACCAGCTCTCAGCCCTCCCAGCAAAATTATTGACAGCTATATTGCTTATTCTTGTAGCGGTTAGGAAATGAAATGCCTTTCTCTAATCAAGTAATTGCATTAAGCAACTGCTGGGAACATTTTGCTGCTGTTGTTTAATAGCCTAGTAGTCAAGTGTATTTCATATTTGTTAACTGTCAGGAGTAGTTTTGTTCACATTTATTTTTGAACTAAAATAACATTGTTACTGCTTCTGCCCTTTCAAGTAAAACTTTTATCTTTTTTTATTTTTTAAATCAACTAGTAAACACACTTAAGTGAAAAGTTTGGGCCATCTTCAGACAGCCTGCAAGAAGGAATCAAAAAAAGGTATTTCTAGGTAGAACTAAATACTGAAATACTGACTCTGGAATAATAAAAGTAAAAATGGTACAAAACCAACAACACAAAACAGTTCTAACTGAAGCCGTGCGGTTCCTGGCAGACTTTGTATGGCTAAGAATTTTTATTGTCCCTCTTTCTCTCCCTGTGGTCACTGGGTGCAGTGCTTGCTGCCGGGTGGAAGGAGCCACAGCAGCGTTTCCCTTCTGGGGTCTTTTTATTTCAGTGAACACCAGGAGAGACTATGGGCTCCAGTGATCAATGTCTGTGTGACAGAGGGAGAAGCCTGCTCAGCTCATGGTGACCTTGAAGGCTCCCTTGAGCCATAAAGACCCATCCTGCAGCCACAGGGAACAAGCAAGCAGCTGATGCTTCAGTACAGGTGTCTCCGGGTATCCCACACACCTCCTGTGAAGCTGTGCTGCAAAGAGAGGAGGGGCATGTGCTGGGGAAATCAGCCTTCAAAAGTGATGCTCTGGTCTACAGTGCTGTCCTTGGTGTCTGAGGATCACTAGGATTGCTTGCTGGGTCTGACCAGAGCTCACCAGTGATTTACCTTGCCTATAAATGTGCTCTGCTGTTAGTACAGATCTGTTTGCTTTGGTTATATGGTGCTCTTCTTGCCAATAATGTTACAGCTATATTAACCTGAAGTAATTCTCTCCAAACTGAGGAGAGATTAACGATAGTGCAGTAACCCCAAATGACAAAGACAAGATAATTATCAAAGATAAGGATGCAGGAATTTGAAAAGCAGCACAAACATCTTCTGCTACCATCACAAATTAATTAATTTCTCATAGTGGCGTATTTGGAAATGTTCAGTCTGTAAAATGACTAAAAAGGCATACTGCAAGACAGCCTCTTGTTATCAGTATACATGCGGCTCATAACCTAGACTGTACATTACTTTAGATGGGATGTGAAGTAATTAATTACAATAACAGCAGGAGTGGAAACAACTTAGGGTGGAAAATGGGGCCAATAAAGACATGTAAAGTACATGACACCTGACCACCCACCCATGTTCAGTAGTGTGCGAGGCTGAGGTTTGACAGTGGATCAACACAGCTGCCTGTCATGCTGATACATGAGGAAAATTGACACTGTAAGCTGGCCCCTAGCTCAGATATTCAAACCTGCAAAAGGTCTAAGTCATCACACAAAACGGACTAGGAGCCGAGCGCTCTCGTGGCTGCCAAAAGTAAAAATAACCCAGAAGCCCTGCTGACAGTCCTTGCTAGTGTTCTTATCGCCTCGCCGTATGAGTTTGTTTAATCTTCTCCAAACGAGAAATGCAGGAAGAAAATGGTTTGGGAACAAGTAAAAACATCTCTGAGCCCCTTGCATTGTTATTCTGCTCTCTTACTTAACAACTGCAAAACCTGATGTTCTTCCTGAGTTCCATTTTCAGCACTTATCTTAAGGGTGTCTTACAGCTTTTAATGTTATTTTTCTGCTCATGTGTTCTGTACTTGTTCTGATGCTTTCTTCTCTGAAATTGCCCAGCTGCTCGAGTGTCCCTTCTACAGACTGAGATGCAGTATTCCAGGCTGAACTTGGAATGCACAGTGAAAATGTCGCTTGGCTGATCTTTGCTAAAAATATCCTCTTCCAATACACGTTATTTAGTATGTGTTTTCTGAAGGATTTTTCTTTGATTTGTAGGTTATTTGTTGTTTTTTTCTTATCAGCTAAGTTTCTGTCCTGAGCAAGGAGTTATTTAGGCATTCTTAACCAGTAAGCCAGTTTGGTTTGTAAGGACTCCAGGCTGGGCAACTGCTCCCATAAATACACAGGCCAAGTTGCAGTTTTGAGAGCAGGCACAGCTGCACTCACAAAACCTCTCCTGCTCTGTACCTAACTGGCTAGAGAGAAACAGCTTTGGAGTGTTTTTCCTGTTTATAGCTCTGGAGCTTCTATGTTTGTGGTCAATATTTGAGGAGAAAAATACCTACTTTGGTTCTCCACCAAACATCAAATCTGCCTTCAAAAGAACTCCCAAGCCTCCCAAAGGGGACATGTGGAGGAAAGTCACGAATCCAAAAGTGTAGTAAGTTGAATGAGAGTTTGTATTTTAGTAAAACTGATGATTATCATAGGTCTGGGCTTCCTGTGTGCTAAGCCTGCTGCAGCTGGGGCTTAGCGATCAATTAAAATGCTCTTACTCAGTCACTCCTAGCCAACAGCTACCCACTCCTGCAGCCCTTTCCTGTGTGATCTAAAAGCCCTTCTGTGGTAACTGTGTGAGTCTGATGAGTCTGATGAGAAGTGGCCATGCAGCAGACGAAGCTGCAGATACAGCCTCCATGTGCTGGACTCATGCTTCCTGCAGAGGTGGTGGGGGCACCGGCCTTTGGTTGCTTCAGAAGCTTGGGGGCATTTTGCAAGTGCATAGGCTGATTTTTCAAAATTCAGATTTCGTATTTTTTGATTGAATTTATGCAAAATCACAGAAGGGAAGTACAGCCAATCTAATTACAGAGGCAACCATTGAGTATCTAATTCTATTCATTAAACTGACCATGGAATGTTCCTGCTTGTGCTATTCCTAGCAGAGAACAAAAGTGCTCTATTGCTACTTTAAAAAATCAGAGTGAGTGCTCAGGTCTCAGTTTCTTATATGATGGAGACATTCAGCTTGCAAAGAAAGTTCAGTGTCAATTTAGCTTGTATATCCTCAGGAGTACAAACCCCTGACTTTGTTGAAAATAGCATTAAAGAAATTCCTAGATGAAAAAGAGATTCCTAGATGATTTTTGTTTTTAAAGAGGCAATGATTCTGGACAGTGTTTACCACACATTCAATGTTCCACGGTTTGTAACGGCTGAGACATTTCTGAGAAAACATTCGTAACAAGCCCAGGAAAGCAAGTGAATCCCCTGGCAGGGCAGCTGAGAGAACAGCATATGCTGAAGGATGACAGACAGAAGAGGATTTTGGGGAGAGGATGAAATTCCATAAGCCGAGCTCTGCCGCTAACCCTTTTGCTAACAGCTGATTCCAACTTCTCAGACCAACCAAGAAAGAGAGAAAGAAAAGATGAAAAGAGGAAATATAGGAAAAGGAAATGAAAAGAGCTTTATTAGTAAGGTTCTTCTCCTGCCTGACCCAATTATCAGATTTTGCATTTAAGTTTAAGACAGTAGATCAAACAACAAGAGTCACTTTGTACTTTTGCCAGGAGACCATATGATATCTTTCAGTGACTCTCCTGCATGCCAGGAATAAGAAACTGTGCCTCCAAGTTAGTTTGTCTTACATATGGTGCAATGTGCAAAAAATAGCAAAATTCATAAATGACTGCACTCATGGATGATGTCCAGGATTTATGGCACTTTATCAGCTGGGGTAAGGGGAAAAGGAGGAAAAGGAAAATCTAATTATAAGTTTCCACAAATAAGCTAAAAAGGAATGAGAACTGAAAGAAAGTCCAAAGGTTGGTGTCATGCTAAGTTAGCAAAAGCAATCCATTAGTTATTTTGAATGAGCAGTTGACAATGTTCAGATCCAAATCTGCTCTGGATATTTGGATCTTTTTGCATGGATGAACAAACTGTTACAGAAATTAATCTGAAAACACCCAAAATGAACTATGTGAGCTATAGTACTGTGAAACCTTATAAATGCCGAGGTCTGAATCCTCATCCCCTTGAGACCCTTTCCCTAGGTTGACACATTTCAGGTTCTGGGTGTTTCAAGGCCAGAGTGGGATTTGTGCACTGAATGAGACAGGATATGCTTTGAAAAGTGGTTGTCCTTCCCTTCATCTTTTTTTCAGCAGTACTTTTGGTAACGCTGGTAAGCACTGAAACCCTTTCCACTCTGCACCATGGGGGAAGAGCTCGCTGCTCTGCCATGATGTCTGGCAGTTCATAAAATAACATATGTTGCTTTCACTTGTGCAAACGAAAGCAAAGAACTGCAAGTTAACAGCGCTCCAGCATATCCCTTTAAACAAAACCAGAGGCAAATATTTCTGAGAGATTTTATATTAGGCTTTTCTGAAGATGAGGTTACTCACCTCCCACAAGAGATGCACTTGATTTTAATGCCTGTACTTATTTTTCACCAGCTGATTGTGACACTTTGGCACATTTGTTTCCAAGATATTTTTAGTTTTGATGCATTTCGTTAACACCTGTGTTTCTGAGAACAGTTCCAGCTTTGTTTTCAGGAGACAACTGTAATCTTGCATTTATTATCCCCTTTGGGCTGGAAGCCACTTCTAATGGACTTTATTATTATCCACCACATTCCTCAGTAGGAAACATCTAGTCTGAACTTGGCTGTCTTGGTTCTAAACTTGTTCCACAGCTAGCCTTTTTGGAAACAGAGGCTAGGACTTTTTGTCCTCCAGTTTTGCCTACCAAGTCTCACTGGAGTTTAAATATATTGTTTCTTTGCTCTGTCTTCATTAACCAGCAAAGATAACAGAGCCTTCTTGTTTTTATAATTCACCTTTACACAGATGTGTACACAAATAGTTATGGACAACCATCTTGCTTTAACTAGATTGCATGTAGCCACTTGTATTCCAGATGTTTTTGTATTCTATTTTCCCCTCCTCTCGGTGACCAGAAAAGGCTCTGCATGTTTTTGTGTTGGTAGAAAAAGAATAAAAAGGTCTATAAAATCATAAATACAGTGAAGAAAATGAAGGAAAAAAATAATTCACTATTTCTCACTGCACCAGAACAGAAAGTTATCAGGTAGCTTTTATGTAATGAGCTAAGGCAGGACCTTTTCATATGGCTTTTAAGTAAATCATGGAACTTCTGCCACAGGATGCTGTAGAGGCCAAATTAGAAATTAATTCAAAGGAGTTTAAACACGTTCACAAAGAACATGTTTGATGGATCCACGGAAGAAAAGGTCTGTTACTGTCTATCAAACACAATAGTCTAGATACAATTTCCAGCCCAAGAAATCCCTATGCTGCTGATTGCTGGAAGCTGTGAAGGGCTATGAGTTCCAAGACTTACATATCTTCCATAACCATATACTACTGACCATTTTTGGAGACAAGATGACCCTTTGGTATCATCCTCATATACTTATTTTTACAACTTTGGGCAGTAGGAAGGGACAAGACAGATGTGATGTTCGGGTTGAGACAACCTCTCATGAATCAGTGAAGCTACAAAGAGCAGTCCCACTCTTTAGCTTAGAGTCAGAGGTTGCCCAGGGAGTGAAAACCTTTATTTTCCTTTTCAGTAATCAAAAAGACTGCTTCTGCATGTTGGGTTTTGCATGAACTCTTTCAGTTTTACCCTTGCTGGAACAAAGATGATCATCACATCACAGCTGGGAAACTTTCCCCTTAGCTCGCATCAGCTAAACTAATGGGGAGAAGTTTTGTCTCTCAGTGACCAATCTTGAAGGAGTCTTCTGGAGGGGTATTTACAACTTGGCAGATGGGCTGGCATCAGCCTTGAGGGGAAATGGCACGTGGACCCTTGTGGCTGAAATGATGTTCACTCCTTCCCATCACTGCTTTCCTGAGCTGGAAGCAGATGTCTGAGGGAAGGTGCGTGCATGCACAGGTAAGAGTATCACAAATAACTCCCCTGAAACCAAGCACTGCTATACAGCTGAGGTCTGGGAGCTGCTGTTTACAGATGAAAGTATCCTGGGATGATATGGAAAGCTGTTCCTCTCCTGTGGGTAGCATTATGCGGGACGGTTACTTTGCTGTCAGGATGACTGGCTGATAACTAGCAATGTATGATTCTTTGCAAGTCGATATAGATTATAGCCTTTGCTCTTAATCCAGTACCAACCCGCTCTGTTTTCTTTCCATCTCATCCATAGTGGCATCAACACTGACGTGGGTCTGGGAAAGAAATAATTTTTCTTGGAAAGATTTTGGCTAGTCCATGACAGCTTCTTGTGTTGCAGAGTTTTGTGTTTCTTGGTTAAAAGCATGCTCATCATTTGCCTTTTTTTTCCCCTCCTTTTTTCATAAGCCACGTTTGAATAAGGAAACACAAATATATAAAAAACAGCTGTTGAAATGTAATTAAAGAACAGACGGGGCCTTCTGCCAGGTCTTCTGAGAGAAATGAGAGCTTGCTCATTACTTGAACCCTCTTCTGTACCACGCCCAAGCACTAGGATGCCTTGCTACTGAAAGCAATCTCTGCTTGCCTACTGGGAATAGACAAAAGCAGATACACAGCGTGCTTTAGCGGCACTCCTGTCATGTGACTGGCTTCAGTTTGATCAAAGGAGAAGTAAATTACATTTTCATTTATACTAAACAACAAGGCTGTTTTCTTCCAAAGCAAATGTTGAAGAATCTGTTGCATAAAGGAAGCCATACAGTGCCCTCTTTATGTTGTTTGATGTTTCGCAGTGACTTCAGAGCTGCAGAGAGCAAAGCATGAAATGTCCTATGATATCTAGAGAAGTAAGGATAGCTGACATCTTCCTATACTATAAACCCAGTTCTTGGGTGATTAATGACAGAAATACTCCTTCGCTTTAGGATAGTTCTTTCTCTGAATCTTCTATTTCTAGGAGGTCTTTGAGAGTAGATAGTTGTGTTGGACTACTAGGAGTCGATTTGGATATCCCCACTAGGTATCTAGTGCCCTCTGAGATGCCTTAAGGAGTCCAGGATGTCCACCTGGTGACAGCAGACATACTAGGTGACCCATGGGGGACCCTCACCATAGGGCAGCCATGCTGAGCAGCAACTGGAGGCCATCTGGAAAACCCTATGGCATCTCAAATAGCACCAGATGCCTGTGTGTGGGCAACAGAATCAAGACCCCAGTGGCATTAGGAAATACTTATTTAGGGACACCTATCCCCAAGAGTAATTCATAACCCTCTTAGTCCTTGCAAGAAGAACGCAGGCTTCAGCATTTATTCAGTTAGACGGCATGCAGTCACTGACAGCTACATATCACTGCTTCTTGATAAGAACTGAAACTTTTGCCTGCAGTTCAGGGATCAAAGAAATGAAGATTAGTCTTAAGAAAGATCAGAACATTATTTGCAGAATCACTGAAATCTGAATGAACTAGCACATGCCTGAACTACATATTGTGGATGTA
>NW_009913571.1:23956-48425 GCF_000696875.1 Nestor notabilis | reverse complement strand
TAGAGAAAAGGTAGGCTCATCTAAGTCATGGCAGAGAAAGTAGCAGAGAAAGTTGCAGAGAAAGTGGCAGAGAACTTACATGAAACTTTTTTAAATATGTCTCAATTTATCCGCAAAATAACTTTCTGCAAGAATCCCCAATCCTCTCCTGGTCAAAGCAAAACATCTGAGAGGGAAAGCCAGTGTTACAACATTTCATGATTGCTTTGCGCTTATAGCAGTGCAACACAAAGTTTTATGTCCTGTATAATACACACATGTATATTTATCTATTGACAGATGCTGTGCATTTCTCTGGTCTGCTCCATATCCAAAAGTCTTGGTTACTACACTCAATGCACTAAACTTGAAAAGGCCAAGAAAATTCAAAACCCAAGGTGATTTCTGGAAACAATAACCCCTCCAAAGAAACAGGGCTGAAATTCAAAATGAAGCAATCTGGAGTTTTATTTCTGTTTAATGTTGTCTTCCAAGCTTACCTCTAATATTCCAGAGGGAACAGTTTTTCTCATGACTGATGGAAACTTAAGTCTCCTCATAGGAAGGGTTTCCCTTCCAGAAATTTAAAACTTACCAAAAAAAAAAAGTATCAGACAACACAACACTGTGCCAAAGAACAGATTTTTCCAAAGATTTGTATGGAATAATCACTTTGTTTTACATGGCAGACAAAATCTCCACTGAAAAGAAAACACAAAGATGTGGAAAATGCACAAACTGGACTTACAGGTTTAAGAGCCAACTGACGTTACATCTGCAGGGTTTGAAACGTAGAATTATTCATATGCTAATAACTGAAGACTCAAAAATAGACAGTGAAATGTGAATACATCAGAAAGTTTAGGATTAAATGCAGCCAAAAGGTTAAACAATATGGTGTGGGTGTCATTAAAAAGTTGTAAACGTGAATTTTGCTGGAAAATGTCAATGGCCTACTCATGAGATCACACAGAGGCAATGTCATCCTTCCAACACCATTTTCAAAATATAAGCCATAGGTAGTTTTCCCTTTTACTTAAAACCTTTACAATTAAATGTAAAGAGCTAGATCCTTAGCAAGGACAAGAACAACACATTTCCATCCTAGCAGTTGGCACATGGCACAATGTCATCCTGCCTCATTCAGTAAAGGCAGTAAAGGCAGGAGATAAGTTCAACTATTTCCAAGCCACCAGGAAATCCAGATTTTATGTGCGGAGTTCTGCCTCCTAGAGTGGCAGGAATACTATGACCTACAGATTTATGTCTCCTAAGAAAAGGTGTGTCACGAGCACAAAAGTTTCCCTTTTACATCAAGGCTAAATTTTGCTGTTTGGGCACCTTGTAATAGCCTTAACATATATACATGCAGGGAAATAAGAATCTATTTCCCTAAGGCTGTGACTCTTGCACTAAAAGACCCACTGCAAAACTTTGTTCTGTCTCTCTCCAGTCTTCCCATGAAAAGATTGCCTACAGCTGAGAGCTGGCAACTGTGTAAAACCAAAAAATACCTTCCCAGCCCTTATTCTGCATTCACTGGTGGGTGACTTTGTTAATATTGATTCATTCAGAGCCACACACAGAACTTTCTCTTATGGAGTGAATTCTCAGTAGATCTTTAAGTGTTCTGCAAACAAGGCAAGTATCATTATCTCTACTCTACACATGGGAAATTGAGTTATAGGAAGGGGGATCTTATCTGCTCAAAGTTATCCACCAGCTGATTAAAACCAGACTCTTTGTGCATATGTGTTATTCAACAGTAGCAGAACTTGATCCTTTAGAACATGTTTTCATGTTCAATGGATTTACGCAGGCAAGAGAAGAAAAATATTATGGGCTCGCTCCAAAGGTGGTGAGCTCTCTGACTCCAGCCCTCAGCAGTGCTTAAGAACAAACCCGACTTGTGAGTTGTCCCTTTGACTTCTGTGACACATAATGATGTGCTGAAAGTTAAACATGTGCTTACACACGTGCTTTTGCAGGACTGAGCCCTTTATGAGTCACCAATGCGCTGCTACGCATTCTGCAGATTGAGAAAAAACCCAGTTCAAACCATGGCAAGCTCACTGATGGATGCATGGGCTGGAGGGATTCTCACAACCCCTGAGTGACTAATCAAATCCAAAATGGCAGGGTGCTAAGCTGCACACATCGGAGTTCAACTCAGACACTAGTCCAGTGTACAAAACAATTTCAAAGTGTGATTGCTACCTGCCTTGTCAGTTGCAGTGAGACCTGAAACCAGAAGGAAGAGCAAGAGTTAAGAAGGTATAAAGAAAGCTGTCTTTCCAAGGACTTGGAGGTCCCATTTGTTTGTGCCAGAGACACAGGGCTTAAATTAGGTTTCTTCCGGCACAGATGTGCTAGGAGGGGGAGAAGGAGGCAGTAAACTCAGCCTCTCCAGCATATTTATTTAGACCAGACACTGTCTACCCTCTGGACATGACTTGGAGAGTTAGGTAAGGACAAAGATCAGTGCTGGCAGAATTAATGCTCACAGACGTGTGGCTGCATAGTCCAGAGCCTCCAGCACCCAGCACTCTTGGGCATCCCCACTGCTCAGTTGCAGCACCATCCTGCAGAGGGGACGGTCTCAGAGGAGCTGAGGTCCCCTCCATCACTGTGACCACGTGCTCTGCAAAGCCCCAGCCAGCTTGATGCAATCCTGGCCCAAGTCACAGAGGATACCAGAATGGAATTGTATGGGATCTGATAAACATTGACCCAACAGCCAAAATAAAATGCCCCCCTCCTGCTGCTTGCTGTCCCTCCTTCCCCAGCCTGGAGGAGCAGCTCCAGGCCAGCACATCTGGGCCTGACAAGCACACTGCCAGTGGCACCAGCCGGGACCCCTGGCTGGGTTGGGATTATGCTCTAATCGAGCACAGACAACGCTTTTGCACATTAATAGAGCTCCAGCAGCAAGTGCTGACACCATTATTAGTGTGTATAATTCTCCCCAGTGTGGTTGTTGCTATTCATTTAGTTTTATTTTCTCTCGTGACTGACTGACTGCTTAAATGCTCTTAACGAGGCTCACATGTGATGCAGCCTGGGTGGGGAGGATTCAGGATTCGGTTCGGTTACTTATCCCAGTGTCATGGAGAGGCACAACATTTAAACAGGGGTTAGCTAATGTCTTAAATTTCATATATTCCAGAGCATAAGGCTAAGACTCATGCATAGAATAAACCTACTCTGATTTGCAGGGAAAGAAATGTGTATTTCTATGCCACTGATTAGTCTTTTCTACCAAGAGCATGTGTGTCAAAACAACGTCAGCTACCAGCTGGCAGTGAGTGCTGAGCCTTAGATTTTGGGTAGAAAAGGCCTGGCTCCAGAGGGCCCTTTAGGCCAGCTTGCTGCCAGGCAGCCACAATACATTCATAGAAAAGAGAAGGAAAAAATGCAGGAAGAGAAGAAAAAGCCTAAAGAGAGGAAAAATTTACAGGCATACCTTTGTACCAACAGAGTTTATTTGCACTGCTACCTAGTAAGTAAAAGCAAGCTCTGTGCAGAAGTCTGCATGGAAAGACTCCTTTGGGGCACCCTATCCAGAGGGAGAGGTTAGAAAGCTAGTGTAGGCTTATCACAGCTTGACCAGGGAGATGGGAAAACCACGACTGGCCGGGATGCTTTGGTGGCCATATCATGGGCGCTCAAACTCTCTTCCCCCCCTGCCCCTAGCAGTGTCCCCAGCATGCAGAGGAGGGACTCACAGCCAGTAGCAGATGATGTGTACAAAGTCCCCAAACATTACTCCCCATGGCTTTTTGCTCTATTTTTCCCCAGGGAAATGGGAGGCAAGATCAGCACTCCTGGGTGGGAAAAATGCCATTCTCCTGGTGGGAGAAGAGAAACCCTGAGAGCTGTCAGAAATCACAAAAAATCTAATTTTTTTTTCTTTTTAAAGAAAAAATAAATCCATAACCTCCCTATGTAAACCCCTTAGAATACTGTCACAGGTAAGATGCACTGAAGGCGGTGAAAACAAACAGGCTGAGGTGGTGATAGATGATGGATGATTTCCTAGTGCTGGGAATAACCTGCAATAAGCTGCAAGCTACTTGCCACTATTTTGGATGGTCAAGTGTGCTTAGGAGAGATGCAATTATTCCTACAGCATTAACATTTTCTGAAGCACACTACTAACAGCAGGTAAAACAGGCTCAATGGCAGAGGTCCCTCAGCATTCGCCTTGATGTCCCACTACAGCAAAGTGACCCTGCCTGCTGCTCCTGGCCTTCATCAGGCTTTGAACTTGAGTCCGTGCCAGACTGACAAGTTTTGTTTAGTCCAGGCTGGCTGTTCCGCAGGCTCCCTGCTGAGCGAGGGCCAGGCCAGGCACAGTTAGGTCTTTGTTTGATAAACTGCTGCCTAAAGACGGAATTAAATCTCGTTTAGTCTGCTCTGTGGCCACAGCCTGTGTCCTAGTGTTTCAGAGGGCAGCTGTGTGCAGGACAGGGAGGGCTGGCATGCTGCGTGGCAGCCCCTGTGACCTTCTGGCTAGCTTAGCTGCACCCAAGGTTGTCCTGCTGGGGGCTCCCAAAGGAAAGAGAAAAGGACAGTAAAAAAAACCCCAAACCAAACCAGGAACACTGAAACCAACCCTCATCTCAAACTTCTGTTAAACCTCAGGAATATGGAAGCTGCAGAGAGGGGAGGGGGAGAAAGCTGGAGGTTGAAGTTGCTGTGGTTTAGTTATGGGTTTTGAGGTTGCCCTCCTGGAAAATGAGCACATGGAGCACCTCTGCTCTGACCAATCCCACTGCCATCACATTGTGGCAGACTGCATGATGTGATGCTGCTCAGATGACACCCCTGTGCCACAATCCTTCCCTGCACTTCATTGGTGAGTTGTAAATGCCATGCTTTGTCAGGCCAAGGAGGGGGAAGGTGTTGATTTGATGTTGTAGGAATGCGCTTTGGATAAAGATCAATATAAATGTTTATTTCTGGATGTAGTAGCTCAGGTTAGGAGCTGGCTCCTTCCAGAAAAATACCAAGTCCTGACTTCTAGACTGGTGGATGCATCACCAGCTGGTGACCAGCGGGTGGGGGATTGTCTTTGGGAACTCCCTCACCAGAGGGAATCCCCTCTCCCTTTCAAGTGAATCTAAAAAACACTTGGCAACCCAGTTCAGGTGAGAACACGGCGCTTCAGCAGCAAGCTGAAAGTTTCTGCTGGATGCTCCCATCAAAATATAAAAACCAAAACAAAGCAAGGCGTGCATGCACTCCAACACATGCTGCAACCACTATTCCCATTTGCTTATCAACCTGTGACCTTTTTCGGTAGGATTTTTCTCTCATGTTGGATTTTTGCTTTCCAACTTGTTAGGGTCTTGCTAATCTCAAATGTGTATCAGAGCCTGTGGAAGAGTCTCTTGCATGAGCCCTAGTTGAAGGCTTTCTTTCTGGGTCATTTCTCGCTGCCTTTAACACTGGCAGTGACTGCCACTGGTAAATGTTACTTGACACAAATTACACTGCATTTTCTCTGCTAGGTAATGGAAAGAAACCATAACCACAACCTTTAGGAGATTTTTCTGCTGTGGGTTTCCTAGACAATGAGTAGGTGGCACTCAAGTTAGGCATTTCATTTCAGAAACCAGCATGGAGATTCAGTGAGATCCGCGCCCGGTACGTGCTGAAACCACGAGCTCAGTGTCAGGCTTGTAAAGGATTACTGATCAAAGACAATGTCAGGGAATAACTGAAAGGTGAATAATGTCTGATTCCCAAACAGACTCTCAGGAGCTCAGCAGCTCCTGAGAGCAGCACAATCAGATGCTGGATGGGAGATCCACCTTCAGATTTATGAGGGGAAATATATCCTTCAGGGACCACTAGGGAAGCTTTCTGGTGCTGAACGAAGACCAGATTTCAGTTTGGCATGCAATATTAAGGAAAAGCAATAGAGAAGAGGGAAAACCCAGCCAGTTTACAGAAGGTTTAGGGCTTGTTCACATAATATAATAATAGTAATAATAAAGTGTGGCTCTACATCAGGATGGCCATTCAGTTTTTGTTCTTCAAACCTAGATCAGCCTGTGAGGTTCCTGCTTTAGTGCCTGGATGTGGAGAGCAAAGCTTTTTGGACAATAAATGGCTGCCTCACAAGGAACACAGTGTGCAGTACATGTGCAGGCACTCGAACAAAAATGCAAATACAACTCTACAGTCTCCAGCTATTCCGGTCTGAAACAATTGCCAGAAAATAACTCCGTTTAGTGAAAACAAAAAAGACACTGCTGCTCAAGACATCCTTGTAACAAGTTGTTTGCAAAATCACTTGCTTTTTGCATAACCAAGGAGAACATCTACATGACCTCCATGCAGACAGACGCCAATCCTTGGCCCCTGCTCAGGACAGCCTAGATGTAAACCTGTTCCTGCCAGGAAGGATATGAGGGGCATCCCTCAGTCACTTGGTGGGCCATACAGCTCCAGGACAATTAACGTGGACCTCCAGTTCCCCTGGCCGGAGCTGACTTCAGCCAGCTGAGAGCAGGGAAAAGTTAACGAGGGGTTGTGAGGCAGCAGGTCTGAGGAGGGCATCGCAACCCAGCGGTGATGAGCTTTGTTCCCCAAAGGGCTTGAGAGTAACCTCTTGTTCAGGATAAATGTCAAGACAGCAGTCAATTCCTTTAGGGTTGAAATAAGAGGATCCCAAAGCCAACAGAGGAGGGACTACGTGAGATGGAGTGATAGCAGGGTGCTGCAAAGAAAAAACTCATGGGAGCTTTCAACATGGTTTGGGCTGAGAGAGGCTTGGAGCCACCTTCAAAGAAACCATTGTCTGATTCTTGCCGCATTCAGGGAAACAAGGCTTTGCAGAGTGTTTGTAAACAAATAGGATTACAGCAAACAAATATCGGGCTCCAACACCAGGAGAACCCCCTCAAGGCCCCTGGCTGCCATTCTTCCCACCCGGTTCAGAAAGAAGGAAAGAAAATTTTTGCACCACCAATGTCAGCTCAGTTGTGCTCAGCAAGAATGATCCTCATCAGATGAACCACTGTGACGACCAAGGTCCTTCTCAACAGTGAAGCCACAGAGCTGCCTACACATCACCACCCGCCTTGCCCACCACCAAAACCTCCTGCAGAGTCTTCTCCCAGCCTGTAAAGCTGCATTAAAACACTGAGCAGAGATGTCTCAGAAGGGAGCCTCTTTTCCGACCAAGAAACTCAATATCTCCAGCCCACACATGCCACTGCCCCTACACACTTCTCTGCTCATGGAAAGACTGGCCAAACAGGCAGGCTTGCTTATAAATCAGGATGTCCAGCAGCTGTCAGAGACAGGAATCCTTCACTGAAAGCTGCCTTCTGCCAGCATTTAATTCAGGAAGCAGGCAGTCTGAGTGTTTCACCTCTCTCTAGCTGCTAGGATATCATGTAAGGACAGAGGTATCAGCTAAGGGAGAGAGATTTAGCTTGTAAAGGCAAAGGAAAACCCTTCATCTTGACCTGGAAAGCAAGTGGAACTTCAGCCAAAATCTTGTTCTGATGTATCTGGGTAAAAGCCGAATAAATTCTGTTAATTTCCTATAACAAAAGAGTGCATCCAAAAGCATTTTGATGATTTTCAAAAGTATTAAGAAAACTTTATCTACTCTCATTAAGCATTCAAGGATTTTTTAATTTTTATTTTTATAAATACAATGAAAATTAAAATCATCTGGAGTCTAAAATAGTTCTTTAACACAGACTGTTTTGGGTATGAAATCCATAAGCTTTACAAAATTCATCCTGTACTACTCACTGCGATGGACTGATCAAAGAAGTCCAGATGACTCAGACTTCTTCTTTTCCTTCAAAAGAAATGGCTGGCCGCAAAATATCTTCTGTTTTCTATGAAAAATTGGTTGGTCATCCTCCCTGATAGCCAGTAGGCTATTAATATATACACTGCAATCACCCTGCTAATGAGCTTGCACTGATGGAAATGCATTTTGGGTCTGACTTATGAAATCATATCGCAAAGCACAAGGGTAAACTGGAAAGCACCAAAAAATTGTAGATAACTGCCATTATCTTTGTAAACCTCTGCTACTGGCTTGAGTTAAGCATGTCTCAGACTTGTATAAGAACTTCAATGTAATCAAAAATGTGCACTTGAAAGTGGACAAGTTATTTCAGACTTCTCATGGATGCTTTCAGTGGTCATCAGGGCAAGGTAGTTTGTTTCATTTTCAAAGTGTGGTATAACTAATTCCTTAGTTACTCCTCTGATAATTCCCTGCAAACAAGATCTGGCATGGGAGGAGAAGGGCTAAAGCTATTACAGGATAAGAGACTGAATAAAACAACCAGGCAGTTTCCAGGTCAGCACTGCTTATACCTACATTACTGGAGAAAATATGGTAATTTTGGACAATACTTTGTAGCAAATAGCTGACTCCTCAACTAGCTACCACAATCACCTCAACATGCACACAGAAATAAGTTCAAGTTTACACTGTATCTCTTCCTATTACAATGTAAAAGTTAAAAAAACAGCCACCAGCAAACTGGAAATAAGTTAAAGAATTTTAGGGTGAAAATACTATTTCCAGAGCAGTGTCGCTAATTTCTGTAGTCCGTGACACTTAATTATACAGATACGGCTAATTTGCTATACATTTTTATAGTCTGCTGATTAACTGATGGTAAATCCATTCCCTTTTTTCTGGGGTTTCCTAAAACTACCCTCTTGAAAATGAGAATGCGTGTTTATGAGAGTGCAGGTAACACTACTTATTGATATGTTGTACATATATTTCACTACTAGAAAAGCTGTCATTTTCTAAATAGTTCTGAACTTCCTTTGATCTAAAAAATCCTACAATTCCCACCATGTAATGGAAGTTTTGTTTTGTTCTGTAACATTTGAAAAATAGCAAGTGCAGAGAAATTCTTTTCTAACTATGTGAATGAGCCTATTGCACTAAGCTATGGAAATAAGTTTTACTAAAACTAAGTAAACTAAGATTTACAGGTTGATCATACTGTTTGCACAGTTCCGGATGGGGTGTTCTGGCCAGGGTTTAAGATGGAGATGCCAAATTCTTTGACACAGGCCGTTCTCATGGCAGGACCAGCATTCCTGGTGTGGAAAGTGCTGGGGAGCTCGTGGGCAATCCCAGTCTTGTGACAACTCGAGCCCACTTCTGGAGGCTCAAGAATTGTGCTTGTTTCAGACAAACATTTTGGCAAACATGGATGACAAGATAATCACAGCTCAGCCATCATCTACCAGTGATGCTCCTGTTGGTATCAGACGCTCTATGAAAGCAGGGGGAAAATGTATCCAAACAAGATGCTCTCTAGGACTGCTGGCACTGAACAGGACATATTTCTAATGTCACTTTTTTTCTGTTTGTAAGAAAACTGCCCGAATTGTAACCAAAGTTACATGCTGACAGCAATTCTGCAGTTCAGAAGGGCACTAATCCAAAAGATAATAGCCAGTAATAAGGGGATAAAAGTCAGAAAGCCAAACAGTGGACAGAGATAGGTTTCCTGGAAGCACACTTACAGAAACTGATGAGTTTTTGCTGCCCAGCTATACACTCCTCAGGGTTTAGTACTCCAACTCTGTCTCCTTGGAATAGTGGAAGTGAGTCAATTATGAAGTGATTGAGATAATTAAGTACTTTCCTAGAACTAAGAGGAACTGTCAGCCTGTGGAATCCCATGCATTTTGCCTTCAGGACAGAAGAAGTAGATAAGATTAGAGAAAGAAGGTGGACCCATCTTCAAGGGTTTTGCATCCTTGCCAAAGTTTCATTTTTTTAAAAGCCAAGGGAAGGCACTGGTAAGAATCCTTATGATCATCCTTTTCAAATCCTGTTTTCCCGCATTTCATAGTTTTCCCAGTTGAAAGAACAATTACACGTGTAACTTATCAAGGAGCACCATAGGCTTGATCCAGATTTAGTAAGGACTCCTGCGACCCTGTGAAGTAGGGCTTTCTCTCCAAAAGGGCAAGATAGTAGCCCAAGGATAACAGAGCTTGGAAACTAAATGGTCAGCAATCCTAATCTACTGGTCTCAGATTCCCCAGTCAAGCTGTTGTACAGCAATTTGCCGGGGTGCAAAGCTTAGGGTGGGATATGTCTCACCTAATTTTAGCTTTGTCTTGTCTAAGCCAGTCTAAACTATGCTCCCTTTATAGCCACTGGAGGTTAGAAAGGCACTGCCAGAAGGTGATTCAACCTACTTATCTTAGAGACTTATCCTGTGATGGGAACAAACCCTATATGGAGGTGCACCTCTCCCTCTCCCCCCATTAACTAAAGAAGAGAGAAAAGACTAACTTGAGCTGGAAAGGTGAGATGAGCCCCATCCCATACATCTTACTACTTTACAAGTCTCCCAGAGCAGCAGTCACCTTTTCCTGGGCATTTTTTGGAACTTGCAGTCTTCTGGCATGCAGATCCACAGCACAACTTCCAGACACGCAGGACCAACAGAAATCTGAAATAGTTATTATCTATTGTACATGCAAAGTTTTTTTCAGCAGCTGTACAAACTGATCTAACAGCATTAGTGTAATGACTGGGAGACATTTGTTTTCTGACCTTCCTTTTCTAAGGCTTAACTTCATTATGGTGATTATGGCTACCAGTAAAACAATAACACAACCTCTCAAACAGTAGACAATGTAATAAATTCCCCTAAAACTTCCAAAGCAATTGCACAAGGCTTTAGATATGAACCCTCCATTAGAGTCAATAGGAATTGCATGGCTAATGCTCCACACGCTTCTTTGAAAATGTGTCCTAATTATTTTTCCTGTCTGCAAAAGCAGTTACTGCACCCAAGTTTAATATTAAAAAGAATGACATGTCTATGGGGGCTGAGGTGTATCCTAGGTTATGCACACAATGCCAAAATGGCAGTGAGATAGATATCTAATTCAGGGAATATATACATATGTCCCATTTTAGACCTTTTGGAGGAGACAGCTGGTAGTGAAATCACTGGTACACATGCAAGTGAGTCAGAGAGGAGAAAGGGTAATGGGAGACTCCCACAAGTGGGAAACTCAGTGGATCTAGACATAACTATGCCAAACCAATTTACAATTGCACATAGTTAAGCCATGATTTGCACTTTGATGATGAGTGTAAAGAGCTGCCTGTAAGACATGACTCATCCATTTCTTTTGCTTGAAAAAAAATATAGGGGGGGAAAGAAAAAAACCCACCCTTGTGAAAAAGTGCTGCTGCGTGACATCACCCGTGGTAGGAATATACATGACAATGTTTCTTGTAAGTTCCAGGGCCACAGCTCTGCCATTAGCTGCACCCAAAGGACCATGGCCAGTTGAGGAGTGGAACTGGCAGATGCTGAACTCCAGCACATCTTATTTACGGGACATAGATGGACATGGAAATAACTGAAGGCCTAATTTGGTATGTTAACATACCTGAGAAGAAATCAAACCTTTTTTTGTTTTTTGACATGTGTGGAAAGAATGTCCTAAAGTGTTCAGGAAATCCTCCCCAGGTTTGCTTTGGACAATGTTTCTGCCCTAAATTATCTGAAAGCCTTGGAAAAGTGATTGCAAAGGGAAAAGCACATCTCTCCCCTGAAAGCACAAGCAGTGTTTCAGAGAGTAACTGCAAAGCCAGAAAAGTTGTCCTGCACTGAAACAGAGGAACTGACAAGTTCATCTTGAAATACCCTAAGTGGCTGTACTTACTTAAACAAGCATTGAGGGACAGACTCATAAATAGAGCTGAAATACCAAAAAAATCCTCGGGACAGTTTCCTAAATGCCTTTGCAAACTCGGGTTTTAAGTGCCAGCAAGTTCAGCTGGGCCTCTGCATGTTGCTGCTGCTCCTTGCTATGGGGCTTTCCGAACCGGGGGTTTCTGCCAGCTCTATCACTGGACATGGGCATGTGTGCTATGGCCAGTTCCGCACCAGGCAGGCCACCTGGGAAATGTTCCCTTTTTGGCAGGTGCTGCTGCAATGGGGCATCCCGTGGGGCATCCCATCTCTTGCAGGGTGACAGATTGTCCCTTGGCCCCGGAGCTGCCCGTGCCCTTTCCTGGTGCCACACACCAGAGGGCAGGAGGTGACCACACACAGCCCAGGGCCAGGGCTGCTGCCCTCCTGGCCCCCTTGTCCAGTGTAGCTAGGATTTGTAAGGGAGGCAGCCTGCACCTCCACCTCCCACATCCTTGATCCGGCTCGTAAAAAACAGATTCACAGCTGATGAGGGCTGCAGGGATGACCAAGGTCACCGGCTCTGCCCTCTGCTATAGCAGCAATCACAGGGCCTCCTGGGGACTAATTCCTTTTCTGGCTTTTTTCCTGAAACCTTCTGATCTTGAGTGAAAGCTGCCAACCAGCCAGTCCTATGCCCCAGCTTGAACAAGGTACACCACACTATGCTTATACAAGGTGCCCCAAGCCCGTATGAACAATGTGTGACTTTATGATCACTCTCCATACCCTAGGCCATACTCTAGATGGGATTTGCGGGATCAGTTGGGCAGAGTATGGTGAAAAGAGAGCAAACAGGGGTTCTGATTTACCTACAGTCATTTTCCATCCCCCAGCCTCATGGTGGTGGCCTTTTTCTTCTACAGGGTTTTATGCTGTCAGACTGTATGGTAACGAGATCTTTTTAGCAGAGGTAATTTCAACTGGAAACTAAAATGAATTTTATGACAGGTCCACATCCTTGTGTATAGTCTATTCTTCTCTAAATGTGTTCTCCCTTGCCAAAGAGTGGTGTACTGTATTCATGAAAGTAAAATGAAACCCCTTACAGTATGGTTGGGATTTCTATTTCCAGGCACAAAACCAAGGCAAGCTGCACTTGATACTTGATACTCTGACACTGTAGGTACTGTAAGAGATGTGCGTATAATCAGAACAGACCTGCTGGATAATCACTGTGGACTAAAAGGGAGGAGCGCAGGGGGTGCTGGTGAAAGGTTAAGAGGGAGGTCAAGAAACAACCAAGGGCCAGACACCCAGCACCATGGTGTAAGAGGCAGCACATGGCTGGGAGATGTAGAGCCATCCTTACTGGGGATCCAGCTGTAGGACTTAAAGATCGCCTTGTGCCATGGGACACACATCAGAGCATGAGGCAACACAAAGGACAATACTTCAGGTGTTGCTTTGGAGCATTCTCCATAGACTAAGTCCTTACAATAATCTCAAGGAGAATGCATGTGACATAGCTGAAATCAGAATAAAGGAGTAGGTTACTTCTACATCATAGAGACACCCTCTCCCCCACACCTACTTGGAGTTTAATTATGATGACCAGCAAAGAATTACTGCTAAGAACAAAGGCCAAATCTGCTTCAGAAAATATAGGTAAGTCAGAGGTGTAAGATAGTTGTTCTAGGGCTAGTTTGGTTGGTTGGTGGTTGGGGTTTTTTTTAATTAAAGATGGAGCCTCTGGGTTCATTCTGGCAATTTTTTCTTCTTCTTATCTTAAATATTTTCCATCATCTGGCTTAGAAGCTCCCATGTTAGTAAGAATGTTTGCGGTGTTGGCACAGGTTACAGTAAGAAACCATCAACAATGGCACTAAAGCATTAATATAAAGCAGCATTTTTGTGGCTGCGTGAATTTATTGCTTGTGAAGAGTGACTCACTGATAGCTGTGGAGACTAAGATCCTCAGTTAATCCATAAAACAAAGAAAGCAAACATTTCTCCCACTTGCCATTGCCCACAACACATCTCCTTTTGCAAGGTCCAGGTTCAGAGGTAAGATGAGACACTGCAGAACATGCAGGCAGCACTGTCTCTGCTGGGACTGCCAGCACACAGATTCACAATGAGGATATGAAGCAGCCCCCTCATCCCACAGAGGATCTCCCTGATCTAGGGGAGAGTTTGTGGCACTTGGTCATTCCTAAAACGTTCGCTGGATTGGGCTTGGGTGCCTTACACCATTCACACCAGAGCCATGATGGCTTTTCCTCCTTGTCCACTGTGGGCTCACTATTTATTTAGGAATGGATGCTGGGCAGACAGGTAGCAACCACCTTCTGTCTGTTGCTGAAAAGCCCCTGGGAGAGTGAGACAGATTAGAGTACAGGGATGTTTTGCTTGGTTATATTACTCGTGCACAAGCAAATGTGCAAGGGTTTGCGTGCTTTGCAGTGGTAGCTAATTCCATCAGTCTCTCGGGGGATAACATCTTTATTTTTAAGCATAATGCAGGCTTACAGTAAAGTTGGGTCTGCTGTTGGGCTTCCCTGGATGCAAACCCACTGTTATTATCAGGTATCTCCTGTTTCTGCACATCACCAGAGCTTTGCCTTCGCCCGCTTCATGTAAAGATGGAGGCTCATGGGGGCAGGATCTGTACCTTTGAAGTGACTCTCACAGGACATTACAAATCTCCCTGGAAATCTGCCACAAACTCTAGTTTATTTTTAAAGGTTTTACTTTTTGTCTTAAGAGCAACAGCTTGTCTGCAGTCCTGGAAACACCATTAGGGGTCTGTGTGACTCAATTTATGACTCAGGAAACTGCTTATTCTGTCTTTCAAAGCACCACATTTTTAGATTCAGACTTCAGTCAAATTGAAGTCAGATCAAGCTGATCTTTTCCCCTTCTCTGAGTAATTTAATTAGTCTGCACATCTGGGGGAAACAAAAAAAAAGAAGAAAATAAAATAAATCCTCACATTTTACAATAAATACCCACTGGGTTACTTACTGGACATTGAAATAACATGCTTATTTATCCCATGTCTCACTTCTAAAAGACAGTTCCTTTTCACACTGCTTGTCTAGTACTTGTAGGCATTTTAGAGGTTCATGTGTCCACAGGTATGATGAGCAGGTACGTCCTGACATCGTACTCAGAAGTCCTGCCTTGACACTGGCAACACCTCCTGGAATGAAGCTACCACACAACCTCAGCACTTCTAGCTGTGTAAGTCCTCCTCTAGACCAGACTACACAACACAGTGAACTCACTTTGCTACAAGAAACATGTCATTGCACAGCCTCCAGTTTGTAAAGCAGCTCAAGAAATGTGGTTTTGTTTTAGGAGGTTACTCTCCCTCTCCTCGACCCACATTCTCCCTCCAACACAGCCGAACTAGCTGAACTAGTTGAACACAACTTTGTAGCTTTCATCTTTCTGTTTCAACCTAAGACAATTTCCATAATGTTAAGTTCTTGAAACACAATACTCCTCTCAAGCTGAAGATGTCCAAAGTTAAAATCCTGATTCTACTGCCTGTTCCAGCTTGAGCTTTGCACTGAGACTCTCACCAGCTATCAGGATGACCTCTTTTCTCTCGTGAGTACAAGGGCAGAACGGTTTCTCATGCTCTGTGCCCTCCTTGGTCCACTTCCATGCTCTTGCAAAAAGAAATAAAAAATAGAGACAGAAAAACAAAAGCCCATTTGTTCACCTAGTGATTTAGTAGGATTCCAGAAAACCCCTATCAATTCTAGGACTTGAAGTCCTCTCCTCCATGTCCCTCTGCAAGGGGCTACAGCCGCTGTGCCAGGACTGGGGAGATGGGCAGGCACCAGGAGCCACAGTTGGGTGATTTCTGTGGCTGTCGGTGCTGCACAAGGTGGGGCAGGCAGGCAGGGGCAATTACACCATAGCACAAAGCTGTAGACAGCCAGCAGTGCATTTACCCAAACCACAGACACGTGAGCGTACACTCTGTGAAAGGTGGACCTTGTTCTTCCCTCACAGTGGGAGATCTCAGAAGCAAGAAGCTCGCTCTGCAGGGTGCGTGTTCCCCTGCGCGGTGATTTGCAAAGACCTATGTGAAGTCTTTACATAGGTCCCTCGAGTCTCTACATAAGTCCCTCAGAGAGGACTCATAGAGTTGAAGTTCTTCTCAGACATGTGCAAGCTCAGATCTGGCTGCAGCCATGTATCTGTGCAGTCCCCTTCCTTCCAATCCCAGGGCTGTTGCGCTTTGTCTGTCACCAGCACCTGGAAAACCAGGTCTGAGAGTTTAATTTAAGTTAGGGGTAAGGGGATTGTAGCTGCTTTCCTTGCTACGTAATAGGAATATGTAAATATAATATATGCATACAAATTCTAATATAGTACATCTGAAAAGAAATTAACTGCTGATTGTTGAAAAGCTTGCATTACTCACGAGTGGCAAAGCCATTGACTGAGGTCATTGCCATCCAATACCAGTAACACCTTTATACCACACCGACACGCTTTCTGCACATAACACACAATTTGCTGAAAGCCTACTTTAAAACTACCGTTTTTAGAACCACCTCTAAGCAAGATTTTCCCTTCCCCCTTTCAGTTCAGACAGCTTCTCTGCCTTTTTTTTTTTTTAACCAGAAATCTGTTAAGTGCAGAAACGAAGAAAGACAAACCCTTTCCTTTCCCCTTCCCCAGGCTAAAATATTTCAGAAACCTGCACAGGTGACCTGGACTAACTTTTTTCGATTACTAAAGCAGAATGCCCAATTTAGGGAAGCGAGTAGGTGATGTGCTTGGGAGGACAGAGTAATGCTGTGCTTGAAATAGTGAGGAGTGAGAAACCTCTTCGCAGTAGGAAAGCAATTAAAACCAGGAGTCAATGCACACCATAGGTCTGAAGTTGTTGCCCTTTGCCTGACTAAAGGAAAAGAAACTGCTGGAAGGAAAGGAAATGCCCTGGCTTCCCTCCATATTACTTTCTTGCAGTGGTGCTGGAGAGGGTAGCAGAATGGTTTGGCTTTTGCTGGCTCTCCAATACTCAGTCACAGCCCTCAGTAGCCAGGAGCAGCCCAGGACCTATCATCGCACCCAAGTAATGCACCTGTGTTACGAAAAGCAGTCACAGTTTCCATCACCGAGGGGTGCTGACGCAAGTCCTGCCAGCTCCTCTGGCTGCTTCCCCCTGCTCCAACAACATTGCCTCTGTCTGGAATAGGCATTACGGGATGAAACTGAGGGGAAAGAAATTAAGCTGAATAGGAGGAAAATTTGCTACCATATAGCCTATTTAGACTGCAAACTTGTCTCCCAAGGGAAGTGGTAGGAAGCACCATTGCTTGAGTCATTTAAAACTACACAGGACAAAACGATCAAGAAGGCAGAGTAGGAAACTATCCCGCTTTGGCAGCAGGGGATCTTGGATCACTGCAGATGATGCTAGTGCTGAGTTTCCAAGTGGCTATGAAAACATGACGAGGCCAAGAGGAAAACATCCACTCTGGGCCTTTAAAAACAGAGCAACTGAAGCCTCTTGACAATTCCCAAAGATAAATTTTTTTTCTGGCTAACCTTGCATATGCAGACTGCTGCCTACACCTCAGCTGCTCATTGGAAAACCAAACAAAAACACAAGTGTGAAGTACGGAGCTGTACACTTAATTCCTGGCAGGGCACGAGTCATCCAGCCATTGAGTCAGGGTTTGCAAAAGTTATTTTCTGGGTCTTGTGCATGAGTCTGCAGCCCTGGCCTCCAGAGGACAGACCCCATGTCAATCCCTGCTCTGGGGTCCTGTAATGCTTTGGGTCACTGAAAACACAGGGGAAGGTTTGGGATCCAGTTAAAAGTTTAATTCAAGGCCAAGCTTTTTTTACTTTGGTGGAAATAAATATTATAAACTGTATATAAAATACATGAAATTTTGTTACAGTTTGGGTTAACCTGGAATGGAATTAAAAAAAAAAGAAAAGAAAAAAAGAGTTGGACTCAACCACTTACATTGTTTTTTCAGAAAGCCTTCCCAAGCCAGCTTGGCTTTAACTCTCTGCTCTGCACGAATTTCCTGTATGACTTTGCACGAGACGGTTATTCCCTCTGTCTCACTTCCCCTTCCAAGAAATAGGAGGTGACAAGTCCCCACTTGTCACTCCTTGTCTGTCTGTCTTGCTTGGGGTTATCAGGACCATGAGATAGGACCTGCCTTACAGTCCTTTTAAACACTTTCAAGTTGCTTAGGGTGCAGTCTCTTAAGCTCATTGGTACCCATCTCCAAAGTGGCCAGGGGAAAAGCAGTGAAATTCCTTGCACAGATATAAATAGATTGTTGGCTGTTTCTCACCTGGCTCCATCAGCCATCTCCACCACATCTCTGCTGGACTTCCTTGCCTACAGACCCAGCTGCCACAAGCCAGCAGTGCCTTGCCACAGCCTTTGCAATCCCTGCTCCTCCCGCACTTCACCTTTTTGCGAGCATCCCCTTGGAGCCCCAGCACAGACTCACTCCATCTACCCCAGTATTCACTCTTGATGAAGTAATAACATAATTAGCGTATACTCTAAATAGCAAGTGAGCACATGCTGTTAAATCAAATGATCAGGCTCTAGTGATTATGGCATGGTAATTAATGGTTTGAACAGGACAGGCTTAGAGGGCAAGATGAAATTTCACTGTTGTAGGACATCAAACAGACATATACATAAAAAGAGCCACTGGTCCAAAAAAATACAAATCTCTTTATGGTAATAGAGGGGCAGATGCATGGCTTTTAGAGGGAAAGTTGGTCGTGTGTGCGTTGAATAACAGGCAATTATCAGTGGTTTTACTGTTTGCCCTAAAGAACGTAGAAGATCGTCAAATGGAAACCTGATCTGTGGGAGGCAAAATTGTAGGGCATCCTTAACCTTATGCCAGTTTGGCTGGACCAGGGTCCATTTTATTTCCACTGTTGAATTTGCAGTTACCTAGTGCAGACCCATTTTGACTGATCAGAAACCAAAGAAACAAACTCTGAAACTGAGGTACCAGTGAGGAAGCATCTGCACATCCCTGCTTGCAAAACTGCTGTCCCCAGCAGGACATGTTGCCATGCTAGGGAGCCACATGCCCTGGCCTGGCCAGGAGAAAGCATAGAAGCATTTCTCAGACAGACCTTTTCATCCTTTCTGGTGGGTCCCACACTGACATAGTGTTGTTACCCAACAGTCTGAGCAAAAACCCCATCCTTTGGCCTCAAGCTGTGAGATGTGAAGTTATTTGCCATATTTGGCAACTGTGCTCTCTACCCTAGAGGAAGACCAAGGTATGAAAGACACGATTATTCATGTTTAAGCTTTGGCCTGTGAACTAAATGTAAAGTGTGTTTACCATGAAGTGTTACAACAAATAAAATATTTAGAGAAACATTTCTCAGCCAAGTGATTTTGTTGCTCTCTATGGTATTTACTGCACTAACTTTTGAGCTTCAGATTAATATTTATATTCAAGCTATAAGCACAAGTAGAAATCAACCCATCTTTTCCTACGTTTTCTACAGAAGACGGTGGTGTTATGCTCACCTATCTTTGGTCAGAGTTACCATTCTTTTTGAAGTTACCGAGTGCTCAGCGATGGGAATTACAGACTGAAATGATGCCCTCACTAAAAACTCCAAGGAGAACACATACTGGGATTCACTTGCTTCTAACCTCAGGCGAACCATTTTCATTGGGATGTTTTAGTGTTCTTTCCTTGAAGCTTTCCCCCCTTCTCTGTAGTGCCATCAGTAGATTAGATTTATTATTATTTTTTTTAAACATAGTTCAAGTGGCTTAAATTGGGTGTATCCTTTCACTGAAGAACGTACTGATTTTCAGGGGATTACAAGTGGTCAAAAATAGACAAAAGTTTCACAAAACATCTGAAATACGTTGAAAAAGAACATCTGGGCACTCTCAACACCAGCTTAAAAAACAATTTCTATCCTTAAGTTTTACTTTCCCCCTCCAGTTTTTTCCCCTCTCTGCTGAGTGAAATATATTGAAAGAATTCCTAATTATTTTTTGTCATTTGCCTTTTATTTTTTTTTCCTTTTTCTATTCTGCCAGTTTGCTAAATTTCCTTTATTTTGAAGGTAAGTTCAATTTATTTTCATTAAAAGAAATACACACCTATGTCCCTGGAACAATAGCTTTCCAAACTTCTTCAGTGTAAAGTGTGAGGCAAAAAGGAGAAAATGAAAAGCTGGCAGCTCCAATCATTGAATTCAATGTGTGTATGAGGGAGGAATTAAGTGGAAGAAAAATAGTTATTTAGAATTCCACGGAAAATTAAAAGAACACCCCCCCAGGCTTATGACTTGTCATTTCTCTTTTAAAAAGAACACTTCATTAAAGACATATAATGAAAAAATTGAATAGATACATTCAGTGTATGTTTAGCATTATATTTTCATAGAAAACAGTTACATGTTTATTTGAAGCTAGAGAGTCTTTAGGATCCTTAAAACCTCCATTTCTTACATAGTTACCACTTTTAAGCAGCTAGTCTCCAAATGGAAGGCTTTTCTTCTAAACAAATGGATTACTTTTTTCATTGCCTTGCATAAAAATCCATTATATATTCATATCTCCACATATTCAAGCCCTCTTCAATTTATTTGAGGAATAAAACCTTAAGTAACTTAAGAAAAATGATGGAAGACTGAAAAAGCTGAATAATCCTCCCAGCTATTTAGTCTACCCATGTAAATCCTGAACACCACCTATCACAGGGGTCTCTATTTTTCATACATTGCATAATTAAAGTTACAAGTCAGCCGGGAATGTCAAAAGTTTTGAAAGCAGTTTGTGGCTGAAGAAGCCCCTATTGAATTCAGGGAAAATGGATCATGTTTGCTATGTTTCTTACATGTTTTCCTTAAGCACCTGCGGGTTATCTTTCTTGGGGAGAAGATATGGGACCAGACATATTTTTGTCTGGACCTGGTGTCGTTATGCTTCCACCTTATGAGGCTGTCGGGCTTTTTTTTAATCAGAAACTGCACAAAATGCTTCCATCCAATTTAGTTGTGGCCAAATTCTGAAACAGTCAAAGCCACACTTGTTTAAAGCTGGGATCTGACAAGAATAAGGGATCTTTCTCTAAAACCCATCTTCTGTTCCCCTTCCACAGTATTTCCATTGATACAGTGTGGGGTGGCTCTTCTGAGGGCAGCAGCTCAGGGTCTTTCTGGAGCCAAGGCCCCCCCCAGCCTTGGATTCAGAAAGGACATGGAGCAAGCTTGGCACCTAAACCCCATTAAAAGTAAGTGGAAGATAGACTCCTAATTCCCTTTAGAACCTCTGGAAATGTGAAGCTGTGCTCCTAACTAGATCAAATATCGAGTATCACTTCAGAGCTGCATCATAACCTCCTGCCACAGCCACCTGTGGCTTGTTTCCTATGGAAGGATAAACCATACCTCATGAATAATTACTACCTAACATTTAAAACCTCATGCTAACACCAGTGATCAAGGTGCATAAAATCAAAGCCTTGACGTTCTTCTCAGCTTGCTTATAAACTAGCTCTTCTTCTTCAGCGCTGACACACACAGTTTCCACCCCACACCCCAGCTTTTAATAAATTGTGCTGAAAGCCACTGAAGCAACCTGGACCCTTTTTCCTCCAGAAGCCTCACCATCCTAGCGAGCAGCTGGCCTGAAACATGAGTCCCACACCCCACTCTCTCTTTTGTGTGTACCCTCACAGCTAAAGAGTAGGTTATTGGATGTCCTTTGGCAGGTGCTACTGGATTAAAGGGGCCAGGAACAAACTCTGAACTGTGGCTTTTTTGCACTACTTAAGTGCATTGTCTGTGTATCCCTCCTTATCACCAGGGATTTAAGATTTTGTAGCAGAAAGGGTTTGGTTTTTGTTTGGGCTTTTTTGGGGGGGTTGTTTTTTTTTTTCCCATTCATATTTAATTAAAGTTTGTATGACAGTTTTGTTTTCTTCAACGCAATTGAGAAATAATATACTCTCATTCTGACTATCTTCTGTGACTCTATATACTGTCAATTCACTGCTGAAGAACGAACAAAACCATCCCCAAACTTGAACTAGCACAACAGTTGTTTTTGACAGGAGACGCTCCAACCTGCTCTGAGGGGTGTTACAGCAAGAGCAAGGACACACAGCTTTATTTCTGATGCCCTGTGCTCTGGAAAATGGAATCAGAGCTGTAGCTAATCTCTTTATCAAATATGGGATGCTACTTTTTTTGTACTGACTAGGAAGCCGTGGCATCAGAGCAGTAGAATAATAGGAATTAGTCTCTTGACACTGTGAACATGCAAACCCCATGGCTGGACTCACCAGTTAAGTCGTGTATTTACAGAAAAGACCAAACTTTCCATGCAGCAGCAGGGCTGCAGTAGGAGGAAATTTTTGGGAGACCCTTTTCCTTGCCGTTGAGGAGCACATTAACCTGCTTTGCACTTCAAAAGAGCAAAAGCCCAGAGGGGGATTTTTTGTGTTGGAGATACATGAAGGAAACATGTGCACCAACTCCTTCCTTGTCCCAAGAGATTCTTCTTCAGCAGCTTCTTCTCTCCTTTCCTTCTCACCTTTTTCATTTCTATTTCCCTTCTCCTGCTGATATTCCCTTCCCCCTAAAACTGGGCTCCATTTTCCTCCTATCCTCTTACCCCTCCTTGCCCCTTTGATAAAACCCTCTCTGATACTCTGCACTTTTCCTTCCCCATGATCATCTCTGCTGCATTTGCCTCAAATCGGGAGCTCATCCAGAGAAGCTTTGCTCAAGCCTCCTTGTCCAGACACTACCACTTACTTTTTTATAGCTCTGGTTTCACAGCTTGCATTTTTTCTGCTCTAAATGCAGAATCTGAAGAGCTGAATTTGAAGACTTGACCTGAAGAGGCAGGGGCAAATTCATAAGGAGAAGAGTAATGTCAGTATTGCTGATCCTCCAGAAATTTCTACAGTGTGAGCTTCACAACTCTTTGTTGTTCTTATGACAAGCATATTGTTTGCATTAGGGAAGGAATTATTTCATACTGATAAGAAAAGATAGCTAATTCAGCATAGTGGGAAAACTGTTTCATAGAGGTCAGAGAGATTTTTTGTTTGTTTTAAACTAGGAATAATAGCATTTAGTTAAACAGCTATCTGTCTTCACATCTATTATGCTTTTTTTCCATCTGCAAACAGTTGACCCTCCTCTGTATCAGCTGCATCATTTGGCTTTGGAGTGAAGGCACATGAAAAGGACAGCTCACAACAGCATCTCCTGCACAAAGAAATGCACCTGTCCTCAAGGCAAATGAGGCTGCTCCCTGGCAGCTTCGTCTTATACAAAAGGAGAAACTTTCATCTATTCGAGTGGTGTCATCATATCAACATATCAGTGTGTCCACACCCCCTGCTCCTAAGCCTCCGTAAGTCATATCCAGAGAGCAGCAGGGATTGCTCTGAAATCCCCTTGGCAGAGCTGCTTTCAGTGCCTACGTTAGTTGCTTGCAGCCTACCACAGAGCCCAAAACACATAAACAGGCTGAGAAACAGCACGTGTTTCCTGATTTACTCGGTAGCAAGCTTATCCGGGGGTGGTTCATGGTAATTCATAGAATTCAGGCACTTACATCTCAGGGACTTTTCAAAGTACGTGCTCTAGCACTGCATGGAAAGCTCCAGACTACCCAGAGGCATTCGCCAAGCACACAGCAAGAGTCTTTGTCCTAAGGTTTCTAGGAAGCCTTGCATCCAGGCCACCAGCACCAACCACATAATGCACCTAGAATAGATGACCCAGCTTTGCAAACCAGAGAAGGACAGTGTGAGCAGCACACTCTGTACCCTCCTGTTGCACTGAGAGCTGACGAGGATGCGAGCCAGGTTTGATCTCTTAGTCAGTACCTTAGTTTACCATGGGTTTGCTGTGCTTACTGGGCAGCTCAGCTCAAGGTTTATCCAGCAACTGCTTCCCCTCAAGCAAGATCCTTCTCCTTTCTCACCCATGGCCTGCTCCTGAAATGACACGGAACATGTATGTGAATTGCCCTCTCTCCTTTAAAGACATTTCAGGTATTAGCCAGGCAAGTTTGGGGAGGGATGCATGCCTGCTGCTTCTGCTTCATCTGATCAGTGCACAGAAGGTTTGGACTTCCAGGTTTGCCTTCATGGCTTCACAAGCATGCAATGAATTTCAATAATCTTAAAAATAAGGGCACATTCATTTGAGCCCTAGTCTTTACCAAAAGAGCTGATTTAGAAGAGCTGACTGTAGCAGCTGCCAAATATCCTTCATCCAAAATACTGCCTTTTAGGGATGGCTTTGCATCTACAAAATCAGGGATACCCGCAAATAGTGTAGGAGGGATTCATCTTCATTTAAAGGGATGGTCTGAAACTGCTGCAAAGGCTTTGCGATAAATTATCCAGAAGAGGTGTGTTACTTCTCAGGTTTTAATGAAATCCCTGCGGAATGGCTGCCAGGCCCATCATTAATACAAGCCACCTTCTATATGGCTTTCTGTTAAGAAAACAAAATATTCTGAGACAGCAACATATTGCAGAGGTCTTGAATAGTGACACTTCTCCTTTAGCTAGTCCTGTAAAGGAAATGGACTTATTTTTGACAATAGCTTGAGTTAACAAATAATGGCTTTTGTGGTCATCTGAGTGGAAAACCCTTATCAGGAGAAAGCCATTTGTATTGCAAATTAGATTGTAGGGAATAGACAATGAACCACCATACAGTCTGTTTTAAAACCTACTGATAGAAGTTCATGATTCACACCTAAGCAACTCTTCTGAGGGTCAGAAATGTAACAA
>NW_009913571.1:0-23925 GCF_000696875.1 Nestor notabilis | reverse complement strand
CCCTACAGCCTAAACTGGAAGCTCTGATCGAAGCTTGATTGTGAAGCTGAACTTATTCCTTAGACTATGAGAGTTTGTGCTGAATCAGGAGAGGCAGAGCTTTGCAGAGACCACAGAGTAAGGAAGCTGGAGACAAAGCCCCTCAGGAAGCTGCACATACCTAGTTAAATCTGGTAATCCTTTTAGGATGATATTTCTATATGAAATAAAACTACAGTCTGAACTGTGCACCTTGGCCAAAGCAAAGGACGACCATCACATGTTTACAGCAGGCTTTGGTTGAACTTCAACATTTTAAGATTTGTCATGTTTCTTTCCCTCCCTCTCTCTGTTCCTGCATTTTAATAAAGAAATGTTTCCTAGGAAGAAGAGTAAAAAAAAAATAAATTAAATTAAAATAAAAACCCCGGAAGTGCTCCATCCAGGGAAGGCCTATCCACAAGTACGGATGCAAGCTTTTCCCCACACACCATCAGTTTTCTAGTCTAGCCTCCTTCACCATCACAGCACAGATGCTAATTTTGGGAGCTGAGGGGTGGCACTTCTGCCCTTCTCTGCTGTTCTGTCAAATGCAAAAAGAACATATTGGGAAGAAAGCAAAATAAATGTGAAATGCTGGTGGAAAAAATGAGGTCAGCCAGCCTTATCTGTGGCCAGGCAGAGTACCCCATTTACCTCCAGCCTGCCTATCGTCAGCAACCAAGGAATGACTGTGGTGGAATTAGTGGTGTACGTGGCTTTTGCCCTCCCACAAGAAAAAACCTAATACTTTTTGCAGCTTCGCTTTCTATGAAACTCACTGGGGCCAACAGCATTGCATTCACACTTCTGGTAACTAGAAGATGAAATCAAAGCTAATCACGGCACCATAAAGTCAAAGCTGCTGACAATGGTTGTCTTCCAAGGAGCAGCTTCTTCCACTGATAACAGAGAAGGGGTAAATAAAAGCAAAGTGCTTTATTTGGGCTAGATGATGATGGCTCTTCCCAGACGGTAGCCCTCCGTGAGCACTCTGTGCCTGATCTCAGCTCATTTCAGACCTTTTCTTCCCACTTCTTGCCTTCTCACCCTCATGCACATTCCCTCCCTGTGCTGGAGCAGATGCTCCAGACATATCTTGCTCCACCCTTGTCCACCTAGCACATCCACATAGAGGAGTAAGCCCAAAACGGAGGGGTCACAGTATTTCAGAGGATGCTCTGACCCAGCTCAGGGGGAGAAGAGCATCTTCCCCAGAGCAGATCTCTTTTGCAGCCTTGTACAGAGGATAACTGGCTGGCTTTATTACAGGCTGATTTGGGCCAGTCTTCAGGGTCCTAGTGGTGATGTAAAATATCAGTGTCGAGGCTGACACAAGACTCCTGGCTCATGAAGCCATCATCATGCGGCTATAGAAGGTGCCACTTTCTCCTCCCAGCTCCCTCACCACAGCCATGCACTGTAAAACCACTGCCCCCACCCCCCAGAGGAGCGTGTAGCTAGCAGGCTTAAGGAACAGGTTTATAAGGACAACTTGGAAAGCTTGTCCTTGGATGAGTAATGAGTACCTGGCATGGTCAGCATATCCAGCAAACACTCAGAGGGTGTAAAGCACAGAAGAGGTATTACTTAGGATGTAAAGTAAGTAAAATACAATGTGTATACACATAGTGTATGGACATGCATATACATACGCACGTGTATATACCCCTATGTTGTATACTATGAACACACATTCACAAACTGTAATAGTCTACAGTAACTAGGCAACTTAGATGAAAAGAAGAGAAACTTGCTGAATGCTAAGGAAAAATCCCTAACCATAGATTCTCCCAGTGAATGACCTAAGGGAAGGGATGGAAAGAATCCTTACTGATCCTGCCCCTCTACTCTGCTCTTGTGAGACCTCACTTGGAGTATTGTGTCCAGTTCTGGTGTCCTCAACAGAAAAATGACATGGAGCTGTTGGAGCATGTCCAGAGGAGGCCACGAGGATGACAAGAGGACTGGAGCACCTCCCGTATGAAGACAGGCTGAGAAAGTTGGGGATGTTCAGCCTGGAGAAGAGAAAGCTGTGTGGAGACCTCATAGCAGCCTTCCAGTATCTGAAGGGGGCCTATAAGGATGCTGGGGAGGGACTCTTCATTAGGGACTCTAGTGGTAGGACAAGGGGTAATGGGTTTAAACTTAAACAGGGGAACTTTAGGTTAGATATAAGGAAGAAGTTCTTCACAGTGAGGGTGCTGAGGCACTGGAATAGGTTGCCCAAGGAAGCTGTGAATGCTCCAACCCTGAAGGTGTTCAAGGCCAGGTTGGACAGAGCCTTGGGCAACATAGTTTAGTGTGTGGTGTCCCTGCTCATGGCAGGGGGCTTGGAACTAGATGATCTTAAGGTCCTTTCCAACCCTAACTATTCTATGATTCTATGATTCTAACTACAGCATTCAAAACCCATCAGAGCAAGTACCCTGCGACCATTAAACTATGCCTTGTAAAAGTTTTGTCTGGATAACTGGGAAGTTTCTCCACTCTTTGTCTTTGAGAGGGCACAAGAGGCTTGAGCAAAAGCAAACCACACACCAAAAGGCTGGTTTTTTGTGCCAGAAAAATGAAAAGCTACCACATCTTCTAAAGCAACAATGACTCTAGTAGTGACGGCAGCAGTGCCATAGCCCTGGTCACTGTCTGACTGGAGGGTCTGGGATGGGGGCCCAGTACACTCACACAGCTGGGTGCAGGTCCCTCTGGGACCCTGGTCTCTGGGGGGATCCTCCATTATCTTGGGGTACATGGGGTGGGAAGGGGATGACTGCAGTGAGCTACCAGCTTGATTTTCACTTCCTGACTCGATATTAAAGGGTGAAAACAAGCCCTGGAAAACCACCATGCTATCTAGACCAGTGGTTTGTAGCAACTTTTGCTAATTGGCTCCAACAACTGATGAGTCAGGTAACTATTTGCCCTGTTCTCCAGGTATGTTCTGTGGCAAGAAAAATCTGAAAAAGAAAAGATTTCATACCCTAGGTCTCTGAAAAAAAAGAAACCAATGCAGATGGGTTACTAAATACAGAAAGTCATGTATGCTTCCCTTACCAATAAATGACATACGGAAGTATACTTTCTTCATTTTCTGCCACTTAAAAAAACCCCTAAATCACTAAACAAAAAAGCTGGAGTTGGTAAGTTTGATCCAGCAGCAGTCTTTTGTGAATCACAATTCCACTGTCTCATCACAGCTTGCTATGCTGAGAGACACCACAGCAAGCCCTGACACAGTGTGCAAGTTACTCTGAAGCCTGTTGGTGGGACTTGCCTAGATTCCTTTGAAGATCCCAGTCTAAATGGTTGCTAGCACTTGGATATCGATGCTCATCTAACATCTGAGCTCTGCAGGAAGATTTCTTGGGGATTTCCCCACTCAGAAGGCAAAGAAAAATTCCCGTAGTCTGGGCAGGGAGATAGGGAGTATGCAGTCTCAGAAAACATGCAACCACATGAGAGGGAGAGGGGAAGCCACCAAAGTGCAGCTCTTGCAAGAAGCTGGGGCAGGAAAGGTCTTGCCTGGGAAGGAGCAGAGGGGAGAGGAGCATGCACATGCCTGAGAAGGAAGCCCACACAGCACAGTGCAGGACCCCAACACTTGAGCTCTTTTGTTGTAACTAGGAGGGAAGTAAAAGCCTGGGTAGGGAGTAATATGTGGAGAGTGAGGTGACTTTAGAAAGCCTTACAGAGGGCCCTCTGACTTCCCCCACACACTTGTGTGACTGACGTTAGACCTTGCCAAAACCATTTTTACCTTTTTGTTTCATTCCATGCTTCTCAGAAACCAAGTTTCAACAGTATCAGTCCAGTGAGCCTTCGCCTGTCTTTGCTTTTGTTTTCTTGGTTGTTAATTCTTCAGGGTGCTTTCCTGTTCATTTGTATGGCTCCCAGCAGAGCAGTGGAGAGTATTAGTAAAAAAGAAAGAGGGCAAAGTCACAGGGAAAACCACGAAACTCAAAAGCTAGTGGTTTTGGCAGCATTTGAAATTAAAATTCTGTCCACACTTTTATTATTATTCTTTAATAAGAACAAAGTGAATCAGCATTGTATTGAAGCAACTTTCCAACTTATCTTTTTCCTGACAATTGAATTCCTTACTAGAAGCCCCATCTTTTAGCAAACAAATTAAAAATTATCAGGATGATGTAATGGAGGTTGATAAGAATGCTGGTCAAGCTGCTTTAAACAAACGTTTCCTGAGATATCTTTCCAGAGAAAGAGCAATCTGATAATACTGATGAATTTTATGCAAAGTTCAAGAAAAGTAATATTCTTGGTTGAAGAGAGAAAAACCCCTTTTCTGGTAGCCCCAGCATTCTGATCAGAGAGGAAGAATATAAAGCCATTTATGTTAACATGTGGCTGAACCCTAAAGTGAGTCAAGTAAACCTGAGTCATGGGAAGCCCAGTGAATGTCCCAGCTTCCCGCAGAGGGAGATACACGTGTCCAATAATTTTGTAGCCCATGCGTCTGCGAACTTGAGCTTTCTAAGACTTGCATGTGTGCTTAGCTTTGAGGAGGTGAGTAGCATCATTTACACAGTTGTACACAAAGTCAAGGCTCCTCATGCTGCAAACAGTAAGCACACACATATGCATGCACACACTTCACCACCACAGAGGGTTCCCATCAGACTCAAGGGAACCAGCGATGGTCATGTTAATAATGTCACGCACAGTTGCTGAGTGGGATCTAAGTCTGCATCACTCTGAGACTTAAATACAGGTCTATGTGCCTAAGTTCAGGCCTCTGAGCCCGAAAATGCTTTTCCCTTCACATTACCAGTTCTGGCCTCCTCCAGAAGTGTGGGGTTAAACAAAGCCTCATAAAATGCTCTCAGATCTGAGTCTGGCAGGGAGGTAGACATGGGTACAAACTCATGAAACCCCAAGCCGCGACAGGTACACACTTTTAAAAGCACTTATTTGCAGCCTCCTTCTTGAATGCTAGGCCCTATCCCCTTGCTCATCCCCATGGATGCCGCTGGTCTCCCCGTAGAGGGAGGAGCAGGTGCCGGGGTGCCCCTGGAATGCCGTTTATAGCAGGGGACGGCCCTTTCGAGAAACCAGCAACTAACTGAAAAAACGTGGCAAACTCAACAGCAAGAAACAGTGGCGGGAAGAAGCACGAAACAGGAAAGTGCCGGCAAGGCTCACGCCATCCCCCCGCCGGTGCTTGGCGGGGACGGAACTGCTGCAGAGGCAGCGCAGGGCTGTTATCAGCCCCGCGCAGGGGCTGCGGTTTGCTCGCTCTCGCAACCCTTCTTCAACCGTCACTTGTTTTTCAACAAACAGGATGCCTCTGCTCAGGCTGACAGCTTCCCTGTAACTCTGGGGCGAGGGGTGGTGTGGGTCCTCCTCGTCGCCCCAGGGCTACTCATCTCTCTCCCCTGGGTTGGGTGGCTTCAGGTGCACCCCAGGCAGAGTGCCATGGAGGGGACAGACCTATCTCCTTCCTGCAGCCCGCTGCTGATGAGCAAAACAAGCAGCATGTGGCACAGGCGCGGCTGCATCGGAGAGGAAAGGCTGAGCTTCCATCTTGCTCACTTTTTATTAGTCCTCCTAAAAGCAGTTATTAAGGAAATGTTTGTGTTACGTTTAGGCACCAAGGGCACCTCCAAGCTGCTCACCTTCTCTCTGGTCTGTTCAGCAGCCTTGATGTGCCATGGCATGATGGCCATAGGGATGCAGATAGCATGATTTCTTCGCTATGCAGTCCCTCTGAGTGAAGGCACGGGGCACGACTCTTTGAATGGAGATGCTACCAGAAGGAGCAACTGTCCTCTCAGCCAGCAGCACCAGGGCCTGTGGCAGAGCCAGGGCTCCTGACATCATTGCTGGGCAGCTCCTACTGCCCATTTTCACCTCAGTGTTAGCAAAACCCCTGCACCAAGCTTTTCTGCTCCTGCACCTCAAGGAGCACCTTCTGTTTGTCAAGGTCACTTGGACTATCCTACAGAGAAGTGTCTGTCAACAGCGAGGTACCAGCCTGGGGTTCTACTCAGGAGTTAGATATGGGAAAAGCAAAACACACTCTGTTTCTGGTTTGATAATTGCCTGGCCAAAGCTTAGCCTCTGTCAGCAGAGGTGGAGCCTGTGCCAGCGGCAGCACAGGCTTTGCAGCAAGCTTTTCTGGCACTGCGCAGTGCTGTGGCAGATCAAGACTAGAGAAAGCAGGGGGGAAGAAAGAGCTCTAGAATGAAATTTTCAGAAAAATTAAGCTTTCTTTTTGAAATATTTTCTGGAAGAAAAAATACACACGCACACCCCCCAAAAAAAAAACAAACCCAAAAAACCCCACCTAAACAAACAACAACAAAAACAAACAAAAAAACCCACAAAAACAAACAAACAAAAAAAAAAACAAAACAAAAACAAAAAACCCAAATCCCAAAGGGAACACTTCTAAATGGATGCATAGTTTCTTCTCACATCTCCTTGTACCTCAACATGGACCTTCAGCTTTGCTGGACCCTGGGAGGTTTTTTGGGAGTCTTCAAGCAATGATGTTTCCAGCTGTATTGGTGGGACTGAACTGTACCCTACTCCTGCTCTTTTTGCCCTATTCCCCTGCTCTGCTGGCACAGGGAGGCACAAAGCATCATATACTGCCAAGATGGTGCTAAGCCAGGCTGGAGAAAAACCTAGGGCATCAGTCCTCCTGGATCTGAAATTCTGAAGAGCTGAATGAGTCTTGTATCACAAACTATCAGCCAGTCTTAATTCTTTTCCTGTTCCCCTATTGTCCACAAACAGCTCGTAATGTTTTCAAGTTTGCCTGCTGCTCAGAAGTTACTGGAAAACATTTTTTCCTGGATTTTCTTTATGGTTTGCTATTTGAACTGGACTGCCCAGGTGCAGCTGGAGATGTACAACATCTGGGCCCTGAAATAATGAATGTAACACTGAGGCAAAATTCTGATGAAAACATTAACTTGATCAGATTTGAAATTCAAAGTAACAAGAAATCATTTTGTAGCTAGTCAGGCTCAGAAATGTAAGTCAAAAAAATGAAGGTTCTATTTCCACTTGTTTCTCTTCAATTTAATCTTCAATCAGATTAAAGACTTACTGGACTTTAAGAGAATGCAACCACAAGACCCATCTCTGTAGCAAATTAGTGTTCAATAGTTCTGCATGGGACAGCATATGTTGGCTTTTTAAATGCACTGAACTAGACTTGCCTTGAATTCAGACTGCTGCTTCCATCTAAGATTTTGCCATACGTCAACACTTCCATGGAGAAGATTTTCAGTGGGTTTGAATGCTTTCAATCAAACAACCCAAATTAGCTTTTTGAAATTTCCCAGTGAAGCAAGGCTTACCCAGAAAAGAAATGACAATTCTCATGAGAAGTTTCCCACAGCCCCAGTAGCATGAGAGCTTTTTACCACATTACACTTGTTGTGGGGAAGGCCCACATTAACACATGATGAGAGCATTTGGATTTAATAGAGTTAATATACACAGCATAATTACCCATAGTGTTTGAGGCAGATCTTAATCCATCCCCATCCTAAGTGCTTCCCCAACAATTCCTTAACAACATATCAAGAACATTTATGATGCCATCATTAGCATCCGCTGTGGCTCAAGACAGGTCTTGGTATGCTCCCATTCCAACTATCTCCCAAATAACAACACTAAAAAAGTTTCATATAGCTTACAAAAGTGTCCTGGGGCTCAGACATAGCAACACAGAAGTCCAACATTAAGTCTCACAAAGAAAGTAACTACTAATGCTGCATAGAGCTTCTAGTTTGGCGGAGGTGCTGTGCTAATATCCCCTGCAGAATGCAAGTTAGCATGATTGTATTTTTTTTCTCTTGTAAGGCACACTGAAAGGTAGTGCTACCATAGGACTAAAAAAGAATACTGCAGGTATAGTCTTTAGTACTTGAACCAACCTTTCAGCATAATATATTCATCACTTCTTATCTACCACATCATAACTTGCATCAGAAATCTGACACAAGCTGCCTACTAGGTTTCACATCTGTTAGTGGATGCTAAACATGAAAATACAAGAAGCTAAGAAATTAGTCTAGAAATACTTCTCTTTTCCCTACTCCCTCCCACACCCAGCACACCACATCACCTTCAAGCTTTGCATTGATGTCACTGCATTACCAAAATTAACAGTCCAAGTCTCATGCAGAAGCCTTGTAGGAGAGGCTGGAAAATAGGAAGGCAAGAACCCACAGAAACACATACTTGTTGATCCCATGGCACCCTGTGCACAGTGTTCAGAACTTGAGATTTGAGGAAGAAAATCAGAAACCTTATAGGTGTACTCACCATGTACATAGAAAGGCCCAAATACACAACATGTTGTCTCAGGACTGTCTGCAAGCTTAGAAATTAAAGGGCAGGATTGCATACCAGCGCCACAAGAAGCCAGTCCTTCTATCCCTTTCTGACTTTCTAGTATCAATTGGAAAGGGATGAGGCTACATACATCATCATCAAAGGGGGGTGGTACCAGGTGCTAGGCACAGAGCATGGTTTCCTTTGGCCACCTGTATTCATCTAATTCTAGCCAAAGTAGGAAGATACCAGTGAGGAAAAGGTCAACAATTCAATAAGCTGGTAGGATGACGTTATGAACAACAGGGATTCTAGTTCAAACACCAAGCTTCAAAAAACCCCAAACAAATACCAGTGGATTATTCTCAGAGCACAACCTGTGGGAGTTGCCTATATTGCATTATCGCTGGCTCCTGGCAAAGGCAGCTCCGAGCACCTGTGTCTCAAATGTCAGCAGCTGAGCCTAGTGCCTTCATCACGTGTGGATCCCCTGAAACTGTGTCAGCCACTATTGGTTGGGAGTACGCCTTATTCAAGTTGGAAAATGCTATTTCCAAGTGGAAGTAGTGTTATGTTCTAGAGGCCTGCTAAGGAGAAGTAGTTTTGCTAATTCAAGGGCTAAACAAGGCACACCACTTCTGCTACACACTAAAATACTGTCTCCCTTTCTCGTTCTCTTCCTGGCTTTCACACCCTCCCTTCTCTGCTGGGTTCTGGTAAGACATATTTGCTATAAATTTTTTCATACATACTCCTTGGCAGTCAGATATGTGATTCTTTTTTATTTCTTTTTCCTTTGTTATGTGATAACTGAAAGCATTTTGTTCTCCAGATGCAGAAATGAAAATAGTAGCAAAATTACCAGTGTAAGTCATGCACTAGAAATGTTTGGGTTAATTTGTTTGTGGCAAATGTTGCAAACAACAGCATTTTCTAAAAACCTCAATGACAAGGTAGTTTGTTTTCTCACCAAGGAAAAATAAGTGAGGGAAACTTTGCTACAGCTAATTATCTCCTAAAATAGGACAGCTAATGTTTTTATATAGGTATATTTTCTAATTCTCGTTTCATTCCTTCTTTGAACTGCTGTTTCAAATAAGGGGTGCCTTAATGTTGCCTGCATTTTCTGAAGGGAAAAAAAAAGTAAATCCAGCAATAAACTGCAAGAAAAGGGTATGAGACCTTAACACGTAAGGTTCTTCTGAGAGAACACAAGTTAAGGAACAGTGAAAAGATTTTCCTTAAAAACAAGTTGTAATCTGACAAAAAATTTCTCTTAAATCATGTTTTGGATGTTGTATTTTTTTTTTTTTTTTTTTTTTTACCAAAACCTCTGTGTGAGCAAATTGTATTAGCATGAGCCTTCAGAGAAGTCTACAGTTTTAGTTAAGAATGCTTAATTACTGGCTTAAGTCATATACTGGGACAAAACCTACTGAGCTGGCACCTCGTATTGCCTTGGTTAGCTGTGCATGCTGCTCAGTCAGCAGCTGTGTGACTCATGCTGGGAAGTCTCTCCTGTGGGGACTGTGGTGTATACCACGGTTTGTTCACGAAGAAGCTGGAGACCAAGCAGTATTTGCTGAAGAAATTAGCAATGAATAAATGAGAGCACATCTGACAGGGAGAGAACAATTCATAAGCTGAAGATGAAAATGGTGGTGAAAAACTTTGCTGAGGAAGACCCATTCACCTCCATCTATTTATTTTAGTCGGCCCAGGGTTATGAAATCAAACCCCACTGCTGCCATGAAGGAGCTCCTATTTCCTCATAGATACTGTGGAGCAAAATGTGAAACTTCTCTTACTTCTGAACAGAGGGGCGGACAGGGTAGAGATACCCAGGGGGAAGCTGTTTCCCAGCCATACATCAGGACACACTGCCTGTGTTCAGTTCTGAGCCTCTCACTACAAGAGAGATATTGAGGTGCTGCAGCGGGTCCAGAAAAGGGCAACAAAGCTGGTGAGGGGTCTGGAGAACAAGTCTTATGAGGATCAGCTGAGGGAACTGGGGTTATTTAGTCTGGAGAAGAGAAGGCTCAGGGGGAACCTTATTGCTCCCTGCAACTACCTGAAAGGAGGTTGTAGTGAGGTGGGGTTGGTCTCTTCTCCCAAGTAACAAGTGATAAGACAAGAGGTAATGGCCTCAAGCTGCAACAGGGGAGGTTTAGACTTGATGTTATGAAAAATTCCTTCACCAAAAGGGTAGTCAGGCATTGGAACAGGGAAGAAGGGGAATCACTGTCCCTGGAAGTGTTCAAAAGCCAGGTAGACGAAGCCCTTAGTGACATGGTTTAGTGGTGGACTTGGCAGTCCTGGGATAACACTTGGACCTGATGGTCTTAAAGATCTTTTCCAACCTAGCTGATTCTGTGATTCTATCATCCTGTGCCTTCGCAGGACTTCAAAAAAGCAGGAGGCAGACCAAGGGCACTCTCATTGTCCAGCTGCTGCCCCGAGCTGGTATCACACCACCTAATCCTCTCAGACACAGACAGGGTCTGCTGTATTTCCTAATCCCTCTGGCTAGAGTGGGTTTTTCTGAAGGCTGAAAGGGGAGATGAGACAGCCTGAAAAGCCTCCAACCGCTTCTGTTTAAGCAGTGCTTTTGATCTCCAACTGGTGTGGTTTAGTCAAAGCAGTAGCATACCGAAACCTGGAGGATGCGGCTACAGGAGCTGGTTTGCCTGTCTCCACGTGGGTCAGGGATGTGCCCAAAGCATGGACATATAAAGGGAGGGAAGGAGCTGGAGGGGGCTGTCCTAATAAGCTTGTAAAAAGGACCTGTCACATCAGTGGGCAGCTGGAAATGTGATCTCTAACTTGCATAATGACATTTTTTATTAAGCAGCTCTTGTGACCATGGAGAAATGGGGCAGAAAGGGCTGGGATACCGCTATGAAGCAAAAGGCAAGATGTGGCACAGAAGAGGAGTCAGCCTTATCCTCCTGTATTTCACGTGTATGAGGATGTAAGGACAGCCAGGTGAAAAGGGACTACTGACCTGGGCTGTCAGCAATACAACTTCAGGTTGTTAACACCTTGATCTGGAGGAGAATACCCATCACAGGTCTCATCCAATGCCCAAAGATGTCAGCCAGATCTTTCCACTGGTTTCATTAGCTCTTGGATCAGATACCATGTACACAAAATACCGGGCTGCTTTAATTGCCCCAGTAAAACGTGAACCTAAATTGTCTCTCCCCGTATAGACATCTGTCTAATGACATAAGTTCACCCCACAGGGGAACTGTAAATCCCTATTCATGTTCGTACATGTCTAGTTATAGCAGAGCACTCTCCCGAATGAGTATGGACTTACAGAGGTATAAAAGTGTTCATACTGGTAAAGATTATTCCTACATAGTAAAAGAAAGAAGAAAAGCATGTAGCTTTTCTGCTTTATAGTGTAAAATAGATGCACCTAAAAATGTAAGTACAAAATAATGTCACTCTTTGAAAGTAGTACTCAAAGTTGTTTGGATTATGTATGAAACTAAAAAGATTACTATTTGCATTGCAATCCCTATTAGGAGGAAAAAAAATCCCAAACAAGGCAATAAAATTTCTGATTGTTACACTACATAGTAAGTGGTTCATCACTTTCTAACTCAAGAAGTTTCTCCTATCAATTTTTCTTCTTACCTAGGCAAGTCATTCACATTCTTTCATCTCCACAATAGCCCAACATACTGTACTTGAAACGCCCTGTTTCACTTAGAAAACCAAATCATTTTCTTCAGTGCAGTGAGGTACAGCCAGAATAAGTTCCTGTTCATATATGAGACCTGAAACTAGGTTTCAAAAAGCTACTTATTTTATGTGTAGTGTAAAAAATATGTGGGTGTTTAGCACTGTACGTTATCACTTTTTACAGATAAAAAGTGCAGAAGATAAAGAAAGAATGTGAGCAGAGACTAAGGTGTCTTTTTTCCTTTCGGAGGTGACTGTTTCTCCAGGCTGCATTACTGGAGGTCCTTAGAAAGCACATGGGGGGCAAACTATGTGGCAGCTTTCCGGGCTGTCATTTTTCTAGTGAGAGGGTAACCTGCCTGATGAGTCTCCAGGCTCACCCTATTTCCCTAGCTGGAGTCATAAGCAGAATGCTTTCCAGATGCTATCTGCACCCTAAGCTTGGGTTCCGAGGAGCTGGTGACAGCAAAACAGGAATCGGATTGATGTAGAAGCATGCTCAATGATCTGGTGGGAATAGGTCTGATTAGGACCCTGCATGAAGTAACCTCTGCAGCTCCCTGTCTCTGTATCCAGAGATGCGATGGACAAAGTGGTACTGAAATCCTTTGCAAAGCATTTGGAGCTATATAGGAGCAATTACATTACCCTAAACTGCAGTAACTGGTTTGAGGACCCCTGTGCAAATGGGGTTAACAAAGTCTTGAATGTATCTTCTAGATTAGAGTTCAGTTACACCCAACCTATGCAAAACCCAAAGCTCATTTACATATAGGTCCTGAAAACCAGAATCATTTTACAGAAGTCTGATATTATCTAGTAACTGTATTATAAAATAAATTGCAGTTCCTAAGAACTGGGCATAATGTGTAATCTCGTATCAGTAGCCTGCTCTGGATGTTGTGCAACACGGACAGGCGATCAGCAGCCATGGCACCTTTACCATGTGGAGCCTGACTGCACATGTGAGGCCTCCTCGTCATTGCCTCTTACTGGGAAAGTGCTTTTTGCATTCCTTTCCAAAGCTGCTATTGCCCTCATGGAAGTCCTCTTCCCCTCTGTCCTTCTGTATAAGATCAGGAGATGGTACATGTTAAAGCGTGCTTCTTTCAGAGTCTCTCATCACTGCTTAGTGAGGAAATACACCTCACCTGTCCACTGGGTGAAGTGTACCCCCTGATGTATAAGCTAAGTACAAATCAACAACTACCAACCAGAGAAAAAAATCCCAGCCAACTCAAAGCTCTTTCTACAACATGCACAATATGCCATAAATAATTATTCTAACCAATATCTCCTAGGTGAAAGAGACAAAAACTTTAATTCTCAAGCCATAGTTCTGCTGCTTGGCATTACATGGATTATACTTCCATCTTAATGGTATGTTTCTTTCAGCCCCCATGTCAACATCAGCATTCAGAGTTCACCTCCTGTCTTATTTACAACTTTGTATTTTTCTTGCAGGTTTCTTTGTTCTTAAAGGACAGATGTGTCCCTGCTGCAGTTGATAGCCATCTCTTTCTGGATGGAGCCAGGCTATTAACCTAAGAACTGGCTCTGGGGCACGCTTTTCTCCTCCTGGTCATGTCTGTAGAGAAAAGGGGAAGCGCGCCTGCAGGCATGTGGGAGCAAAGCCGTGCTAGCTTAAATCTACCCAGTCAGTATAATAACAGTAATGAAAACCCAGAGGTATGTCTCCCACCCCCGCTCACCACCGTGGTGTGTACTGACGTCTACCATGGGTTGGCTGGTGGTGACTTACACCCATGCGATTGCACCTATGTTGTCCTTGCTAGACAGATGAAAGCCTTCTCTTTGCTGTGCTAGCTTGTCTTCTACTACCCTTTGATACTGCAACAGATATAAATAGATACCTGAACACTGTGGTTTGCCCACTGCAGAGGCTGTGATACCCAACTCTAACCTGCCCTCAGCAAGCTCGCTTCATGAAAAAAGCAACTGCAGGGTGCTTTAGCAACACTTACGGAGCTTGACATCCTTTGGTGTCTGTTCAAGGCTTCTGTAAATGTCATGATACCACCGAGGCATGCGTCTGGCACAGATATATGCCATAAACCATCTAGAAAATGGACTTGAGAGATTCAGGCAGTACTGGGCCTGAGAAGGTGCAAGACATTTGTCACAGAGGAAACAGATGCTGGGCCCCATGCTGTGCTGCTTTGCCCCAAATACACAAGGTATTTCACAAAAGGTCATCTTTCTCTTTTAAAGACCGCAAAAAGGCACTGGAAGTACTTGGTCAATGCCTTCTGATGTTGCTGATTTGACATGATCGCAGGCTTGCCCTAAGTACAGCCAAGTGAAATGTTAGTAGCAAAGCACATAAAACTTGACAGGTTTCAAGTTTCTTTTCACTGCATTCACAGAAAGCACAGTAAGAGAGGTAAGCCTTTCAACTTACAGTCAAAACCTCAAAAGCTTCTGAGCACATCTCAAAATCACAACTTCAGCTTGAAACCAGACAACAGAAAACACGCTGCATGACAAAATACTCAGAAGGAAAAAGAAAAAGCCCCAAGCCCCTGACTTGGGCTGCTTCTGGAATCAGAAACAAAAAGCATAGTCTGGGGAAAAAAAAACCAAACCCAACCAAAAACCAGACTAAAACCAACAGATAGATCAAAGCCAGAGAAAATGTTCTCACAGGTCTTCATGAAGTGAAACTACCCAATTTCACAGTTTCATTTGCAAGCAGAAGTGATAAGCCCTCTGGACAGTATTAAGGATGAATTGGAAACTCTATCAGGTAGCAGCTACCATCACTTTCTACTTCCCTGCTTTCAGTCAGTTCTTCTATACCGTTTGTTTTTTTTCCCAAATTTGATTGTCTGAATACACTTTTATAGAGAATTTGATGTTTTGAACTAAAATGTATCTTGGCCATAAGCCCAAGCCTTTCTTTGCTGGGACGTAAGTGGAAGGAAAGGCGTTTCTTTTGAAAGCTGATTTAACTGGGAATCTGTATTCAGAATTTCTAGTCTCCTTTCCACTGGCAGTGAGAATGACGTGTTTTGCATTCACTGTAGATATGCTGGTGCATGTATGGACTTCACCAGCGTCCTGTAGACCTTTGTAGATGCTCTAATGCTCCAAACACCACCACTGTTGTCAGCCCATGTAGTTCATGAATACACTTCAGAGAGGAGATACCCCTACTACTCAACTACTATTTGGAAAGCTGACTCAAGTCTATACAAATATTATCCATTCTCTTAAGTTGACAGAAGAGGTAATGAGGTAGTGTAATGTTTTCTTGTCCTTCTCTCAGACTAGTGATTCACCTAGCCAGTGGTCTGTCTCTGTGGCCAGATGTCATGGAGGAAGCCACAATTCACTTTGCAGATGACAGACATGCTTACATGGGAAGCTTTCTTTCCAAGCTTTAACAGAGATCGGTTTGTGCTCTGAAATGTGAGAGTCCAAGGGAGAACTTAACCCTCCCAAAGTTTCTTTTTTCTTTACATGGCTGGTACATAACAATAAACTGTTACGTATATGCAGATCCAGCTGTTTTAAAGATCCTGCTAAACTCTTGGTTTCAATGGTATTTTATGGCAATGTGTTCTAGCCTGTAATCACCCACTGTTTAAAAACAATTCCACCATACCTTGTCCCATTGACTAAGCACAGAGAAAAGAATACGAGTGAAGGGGTGAGCTGACTATACTAGTTGTTTTAGGAAAAAAACCAAAAAACCAAGCAAACAGAAAACACAAGTAAATAAATAAAAATTGAATAAAATCTGAGCAAACACATCCTTGAACACTGCAATCTTCAGGAACACAGAAAATCTGAAAGTCTCATGCAGGTTCAAACCCTGCAGTGAAGGGGGCCTGTCCTGAGCTCCGCTGTGAAGCTGGAGTGTCTCATCTCTGTGCGCAGCCTGATGCTCATGGTAGCCACTCCACCCCAATTTAAACTCACACCCAGCATCCAGAAGGCCTGTGCTGGACAGGGAAGACAGAGATACCAAGCAGGGTTTGGATCCAAAGAGCAGGTGGTTCCTCTCCAGCCAGCCTTCATCTGTCCTTACCCAGAGCTAGAGCTACTTCTTTCTTGCACTAGTGCTGGGACTGCTGGACTGGTACTGCCCAGCAGCCCAACAAGCACCCATGCATTTCAGCACCCACGCATTTCAGCACAAGCAGCCTAAGCCTCTGACAGACGTTGTCATAGCTGCATGGTGCAGTCCTCCTCCTCCCCCACCAAGCTACCAAGGACAGCCAGGTACTCTGTGGAAGACTCCTACATGCAAACCTGTGCCCCACGCATGCATGAGACAGACAGGTTTCCTTGTCACAGGGGTGAGCAACCTCAAATTACCCCTCAGTGAGGCACTGCAGCTGGCAGTTTCTGCAGAGCACCACCCACCCTGACTTCTTCCTACCAGTGGCATTCCCCCTTAGCTCCCATGCCTGCTCTGCTTTTCATCCTTGTTCTCCATGACAGCACAAGAGGACCTTATGCTAGCTCCACTGCCTGGCCCTCCTGTCATGTGCAACAGAGACCACTGGGACCCAGTGTGTCCCTTTTGCAGGTGGCAGGGTGTCAAAGTTGCTTGAGCTTCTCCTGTTGGTGGAACAGTCTCATAGTTTTACAGAGAAATGATCTTGCTGTTTCCTTAGGATAGCATCTGCTTAGCTTTTAAAAGCAAATATGTCTATTTCTAAATCCAAGAACAATAATTTATTTGCCACTCTTGGTTTAGGTATAAACTCTCCCCTCTTGAATAACAAGATGATGTCAATACTCATTCTGTGTTCTGAAGTAAAATTCTTCCAGAGTTCATAAATTACTTTCATAAATTTGCCAATATCACTATCCTTCACATGCATTTAAAGATAAGCAGACTGTTCTTTTGGGGTCATGCCTTAGCAATCAAACTAAACCATGATTATCTTCTCGTCATGAAAAAATGCAGTTTATTTTCCATTCATATTGCATACACCAGCAGAATGTGGAAGATACTTTTATTTCCCACCAGAGAGCTACCTCAGAGCTGGAGTTCGGCTTTTGTGGTAAAACATGGTCCAGGGCAGTGCTGCCATCCAACAATGTCTTATTAATGGCCACATGGTAAAAGGCAAGCCAGTCTGGGGGATCTGCAAGCTAGCCATAACCTTAAATCCTTGCTAAGGCTGTCATCACGACACATCACTATGTTAAGTATGACTGGTTAAACAGTCTAATATTTTGGCCTAGGATAAAATCTCTTGATCTTACCAAAGCAGTATATTCATCTCTGTCAGAAACTTTACCCCTTGCTTCACAGGAATTCCTATGTTCAGGTCTTGCAACATTTCTCAAGGCTTTTAAATGAAAAAAAAGGCTCAAACAGAGAGAAGACTGTGCAAATCAGACATTGTGCATTTTTTTTTCTTCTAGTAAGCCAAGCTTTTTATGAGCTTTAGTTCAATTTCCTATGCACAAGATGCAGTTAGTATTTTATAATGCTGACACAAATTAACTCTTTGTTACAGTTTGGGCAGCCTCAAAAGTGCCAGAAAACTTTCTCTCATCCCTACACAGTGACAACTGTAGTTTATGTTATTGTGAAAAGATAGTTTTCTTCTACTTGGTGAATGAATGAAAATACATAGCAGCGTTAGGTACTGTGCATCTCCCAGAGAAACGTGTCTTTGACAGAGTCACTTCTGGTATATGACTCACATACAGCACCAGGAACTTTAGGAGCCCACCAATGTAAATCCCATCACAAGGCAAGTCAGAGCCACTAGTTTTTAATGAGAAGCTCTCAGTGAGTACTTTCAATGGTTCTCAACCTTAGGTATAGGTGTCCACAGGTCCAGGCAAGGAAGCCCTTCAGAACAGGAAGAGTTTCTTGCTACAGTTTTATTTATCATTTGCAAAGGAAGAAACCTACAGTGGCTGGACACTGCTTGGCACATTGGAACTAAGAAGAAAGTATGCACAGTGTATTTTTCCTTATTATAAAAGTGCTCTGCTGGAGTTTCTTTCCATTTGATAAGAGACCAACAAAATGTTGCAGCACAAGTACTCATTGCCATGATTAATTAATAAAAAATACAACAAAGGCAAAACCAAGACTAACCTTGTTTGCATACTGAAATAATCAGACCTTGCAGCAAAAGGAAAAACAAGGAAAAAGTGCCCTCCTGGAAAATATTATGTCTCATGCTATTTAGAACTCCCTGAAACCCTGCAAGAAGATTTGTTATTCTGTCTTCCTTCATAGGCAAAGCTATTAGGAAACCTTACAGGACAGTCTAATGTCCTTAGCTAGTTGAAAGAAGTTACGGGGGTGGGGGTGGGGGCAATATTCTGTAGCTGTCTAGACACCCTTTAAAAACTGTATGTTTACTCCTTAATACAAGCCTCTCCAACAGGTCTCACGTTGGTCCCCCTACCCAAAAGGAATCACTGTGTTGACCTGGACAATACACATGAACTCTCAATATAACCAGAAAATCCATAGTTACACTGTGAATCTGTTAGAATAAAAGTTTAAACTACTGCCTTGATGACGCAGTCCTAGGTTTGAGAAAGAGATGAAGCGATGTTTTTCTGTGGGCTGCACTGCAGCAAGACACATATGGTCCTACCCCATAGTCCTAACACCAAGCCGAGACTTTAAACTGAGTGAAGCCATTAGGAAAATGAGGCCATCATTTAAAAGCAGAGCCATCAAACATTTGAATATGTTCAGCATGCAGAGCACACCACTGGAGGTTTCAGTGTAATCCTCATTTCTTTACCTAGTGGCAGAAGCGAGGACCTGGTGTGGTGTGATAGAAAAAGAGCCATATCCTTTGTGGTGTACCACATTCAATTAATATGTCAGGCTTTCTACGTCTGTCACTGCTCGCAGGGGCTGGAACAATGGTTCTGCTTCCCCACTCCCCTCTTTTTTCCCAATTTTCACATAGTATCAGACTAAAAAAGAGTTATGGATTTCCTTCTCAGAGAACTGCATGGACTGATAAAGTGAAATCCATAGCAGAAAACAAGTTGTTATTTTTCCCTTTACTTCACAATTTCAGTTAAGAGAGAAAGCGCAATAAATTTTGGCGGGAAAAAAAGAAGAGACAGTTTGGGACATTTCAAATGACTGGTCTGTGTAAACACTATTGAGAAACAGGGGTGAGAACAACCAGCCCTAGGGATGATTTATTTTTCTTGCTCTGAGGCCCAAGCGTTACTTTTGCTGCACCCAGGATTTTGAAACTGTGTGAAGTTCATTTGAGTAAAGAAAGGAACAAAAAGGGAACTGCTGGAAATTCATCACAGGCTTCCACGTTCAAACACAATATTCTTTTGCAATGATGAAACCTTTGCTTTCTAACTCAACTGAAGCACTATTGCCCAAACTTTTCTAGCACTGTACAGTGGGAGTTTGGTCTTGCTTGTGCTGGGTACGCACCAGGATCTGTACCTGGATTGCCAAAACTGGATGAATATCTTAAGGTGTCTAGTGTGACTTCCAGCCTAGCAAGACTTCCAGCCTAATCCACGAATAAACACAAAATGCTGGTGCTGTTGTAATATCAATGACAAAAATGAGAACAGTAGTAAGGAGGATAATAAAACCCATTCTGGAGTTTTGTGCTAAATCACTTGCTGGATTAACCAGCTTTAATGAAACTCCTCCTTTTCTGGACAAATCAGTCCTTGGGCTCCAAACAGTTGCTCCCAGGCTCTCTGGGCTACTGCCTTCAATACAGTCTCTGCCATCCCCATCCCGCCTTATACGATGGACAGGCTCTGCTCTGACGCTCACTGCAAGCACTGCCCCATGAGGTTCACTCTTGTTCTTTTATCACAAGCACAGAATTTCCTCAGCAAGCCTTCCTGTGCTACAGATTAAACAGTAAACAGTTGGGCGAGCTAAAAAAAAAAAAAAAAAAGAAAGAAGAAAAAAAGTCTGACGAAATGCAGGAAGATCCTTCTTGTTATTCTAGCAGTATTGCTTCCTTTGCTTGGTAGGGGTGCTGAGGAAATGTCAGCTGCGAGTGCTGCAGAGCAGTTAGCCGCTTCTTGCTCAGCCTACAGCATCTCCCCTGCCCAGGCTAGAAGGTGCTGTGAGCCTGAGTGACTCAGGCTGCGCGCTGCGATTCCGTTCGCCGCCGGTGCCAGGAAAGGGAGATGTAGAAGAACTTTAGCCACAGGGTCAGGGAGGAAAGAACCGATGCAAGGCTGGAGAGCAGCTAGCATTTCGGCAGGCTGCCCTGCTCTCGCGTCCCTCTTGGGGAGCGCTGATCTGCAGGAGCGGCAGGGTGCTGGCGGAGCTGCTGTGACACAGCAGCTGGGACGAGCCTTCCGCATTCCCCAGCCCGCTTATTAATACGAATAACTCATGACTCCCACTGACACCGCCAGCGAGGCCGGGAAGCTGTAGTCTGTAACTATAAAGAGTTATGAAGTGCTGCTCTCTGGCAGCACCCCGGCCAAGCGTGATGAGCGGTCTGCGACAGGATTTGTGTGCCTTGTCATCCCCGCAGGAACAGCCCTGCTGCAAAAAGGGCTTGAACGGTCAGAGGGCTTGCACGGAAAGGGGAAAAGTTCAGCTGTAGCAAGAGCTATTTAGGAAGGTAGTTACGAGGAAGCAGACAAGTTTCTCGTGCCAGTCGCTGGCTTACTTGTATGAATAACCCATGACTAAACCATTAGCTCCACGGGGGATTGTGAGAATGTTAGGAGAAGCCTCTGAGTGCTCTTGGTCACTGGTGAAAAAAGACAGATTGCTGAGTGGAGCCCTTTAATTCCCCTGTCAGCTCTTACAGGACTGCTTCACTTCTCTAAGGGTGGCTGCCGCTGATAATTTGCTGTCATCTGAGACCTGCGTGGCATCAACAGGATCTCTGAGTTTATCCACACTGCTTCTTTTCCTGAGCCATGTGAGTTGCAGCTAAGTTTAAGCAGGTTTCTAAGCTTTTCCTGACTTCTCCCCCATGAACATGCGTTTACCCAGGCTGATGGTCTAGCATAAATGAAACAGTATCACGCTCTGCTGGCTGTATGCACCAGCTTGCTGCTCACTCCCCATGCTTCAGCCTGTAATATGTGTTGTATGCTGTTGGCTGTCATTTTTCATGGCAGTGGCTCAAAAAGTCATAACTCTGCCAAAAAGAATCAAAAGGAGCTTGTGCTACTGCTCTTGTATCTGCAGTAATACTTGTGAGTTATTCTAGCACATTTTGATTTATGAAGAGAAAATGCACAAGCATGCAGTGGTTGTTTGAACAGCTTAAATGAGTCCTTGTTATAGTCTCTTTAATGGACTGATAAGTAATGAGATGGTATTCCTGAAAGCTCACATGTTAGCTTCGATGCAAGTGCCTCAAAGAAAACTGAAGTGGGAAAAAGCATGTACTACAAGAATGTCCCCAGATACTCTGCAAACATGCATTTTCTTAAGTATGGGAAAGTAAAAAGTATATTTAGAAAATCTGAATGGTACTTACCTCTCAAGAAGTGCTGGTAAGAAGGAAGTGACTCAAATAAGTTGTTTGAAGCCATTGTTTCCTCTTTAAAACTCAGTCTTTCTTTACAGTGAAGGGATATATGATTTCTTCTACCTTGGGGAGTGAAAAATGAAGAATGGTCATTGTTACCACCCTCCTCCCAGCCATCATGCTCTGTTTTATCCTGGTGCCTCAGGAGCAGCACAAAGCGGATTATAAGGTTCTTTTGCTAAAAGAACTCTGAAATTGTTTCTTAAAAAGAAAAAAAACTAGCGGATCGGTTGTGGTTGATGATGCTTACCACTCTACGAAACCCTGTGGTTTGCAGTCAAAACGATTCGCCCTGCCTGCTGACCAATATCCCGGACCCGCTCTTGTGTGACTGCCTCTGTACCCAACTTGTGGTTCTGTGGTTGTTTATGAGGCCCAAAGAAGTGTTTCACACAACCAAAATTACAAATTTAACTGTTCCCCTTTCCAGAACCTGTCTCCATTGGTCCCTTTGCATCACATGACCCGAGTGATGTCGACTTTCTTTTTCTTTCTTTCTTTTTTTTTAGCTTTCTGAAGTCATGCCCTACCCACTCCACCTGCCCTCCCTGGGGCTGCACGAGGCACCAGTGCCGTCTGCTGAGGAGGGAAAAGGAGAGTGACTCACTGCCCCTGATGCTACAAATGGTCTTGCTGAGTTAGTTCAACTCCGCTTGTTTTGTTGTTTGTGGTTTTTGGAACTACTGATTATTTTGATAGAGATTTCATTGCTGCTTATTCAATAGTAATCCAAGCCTGAGCATTAGGCTGCTGCTCAGGCAGGATGTGCAAACTCATCCTACAAAACATTAGGAATGGGCTGTAGGAAAGACCACTGATTGGGGGAAGAACACTGTAAGGAAGTTTATTAAAAAATAACAAAATAAAACAAGAGAAATAAACTGTCGGTGGAGACAAAAAAGCCCCAACATTGTTTTGACCCTTTATGATGACACCTGTTAAGGCATGCTTGAAGGCATGCTACTCTCTAAGCCCGCAGGAAAGGTTTGTTAGTTACTTCCATAAAGTTGAATTCAGTAGTCTTTCTTTAGTACAGTTCCTGTTCCCATCAGAAGGATCCCTACCCGTGAGAAAACCTGAGTAAAATCCTCAAGAATTAGCTCAGTGTCTTGCCAGGGGATAACAAGTCCTTCCTGACCAAAATTCTTCCCTTTCCTTCTCCCTTCCAAAAGAATCAAAAAAACAGGGGAAAAGAAAGTTCCTAAACCTAATAATCAATTGTCAGTTCTGGCTGTGGCTGTGACAGTGCAAAAAGAGGGAAGAAAAGTCACTTACTACAGCAGAGAGAAGTGGCTGCTGTGCCACCTTTTGTCTCCTTTTCCTCTCTCCTGAACCGCAGGGAGCAGCCCTTTTCCACCTCGCTGCAAAGCACGGGACGCCTCACACCTGTACAGCCTGGGGTTCAGCACACTGAAACCCATGAATCCTTTGCCAACAAACTCATGGTGATAAAAAGACTGCACCAACTGTGGAGCTAAAGCCAGACGAGAGCTCCCCTGCACCCATTGAGTGAGTACCACAGTGAAGGACCTCCCTTGGAAGAACAGCAAGAATCCTTTGTAATATTATCAAAAATACTGGTAGGTGGAGCACAAATACATAACAACACACAGTTCCTCCCTCACGGAACTCACAGTCAAACCCCCTGGCACACAGATACCGCTGGCACAGACTGATGCCAGACTTCTGTGGGGTTCTGCAGATGCACCTCCTGCATTGAGGAGCAGGGATACCCAGACAAAATTAGGTGCTTAATGTGCTTGGATTTTTCTGCGTATTGCAACTATGGAAGTAGAATGACTTTTCCTCACAGAGACTGCATTTCTAGTGCAAACGCAATCTACCTGAGCATCCTGGCTTCCTTTTAGATTTAGCGTGGAGCTGCCTGTGGGGGTGCAGTAGGTTTTCATCAGAATTTTCTTAGATGTTTCAGTTTTCTGAAACAGAAGTTTCTCATGGTGCAAAAGGATGTGGGAAGTCTAATGACACATATTACCTAGGAAATTGGGAAATTTTCCCAAATGAATTTCCAGAAAATAACAAATCAATTCTGAGCAGCAAGTACAGGAAGGTTAGGACACTTTGCTACCTTGTGCTGAGCCTGGCTCAAACCCCTGCTGCACTTAAATCAGGCCAGTAACTCAGAGCTTGGCTTTTTTGCTTATGGGCTCTTCCAGAGCCTACTACAACCAGACAAACTTTTTGGCTGGTCTGGGAAGAACCTCTCCCCGCTCCCAGCGCTGGACTCCTTCCACTCCCGTGTAAACAATTCAACAAGCGTCCGCCAAAGATGAAACCTGTCAGTTATGTCGACTCCCGTAGGGCGCTTGCCTGGGAGCCGGGATGCTCCGGGAGCGCACCGGGCTGCCAAGCTGGGCCCAGGGGGATG
>NW_009913570.1:0-9495 GCF_000696875.1 Nestor notabilis | reverse complement strand
ATAATAAATAATAAATAATAAATAATAAATAGCTGCTAACCTTGATTTATTCAAGGCTGAAATCTTTTATTGTTGGTTTTAACTCTATTTACTTCTAGGCTGTAGCTGGTATTTTAGTCAAGAATTATACAAAAAATTACTAAGCATGTCAACTTTCTTAGCATCATCTGCCAGTGGTTTCTTACTCCAAAAATATTGGACCCATTACTAGTAAATCAACTTGCACTCTCTGTATACCTTTTTGGTTTTGTCGTCATTTGAAAGTCAGTCCAGTGATCTGTTACTATATTTGGGGAGAGACTAATTCATTTGACCACATGTAAATGTCTACCATGACTATGCTGAATAGTTAATGTAGTGAAATGCACACTCCTAGAATGCAATTCAGCACATCCTAAACTTCAGCAGAGTGAGTTTTCTTCTGCTGCCACAGAGAGTTTTGAATTACCAGCTTACGTGTCTCTATCATGTATATCTGTAGTTGTGTGAGGTTGCTCACAGAAAGCCTGATTCACATGACCTTCCAGGTTTACTGGTCTATGTGGACTCCTTTAATGTTAATAATCCTATTCTTTTTGTCCTTGAATCATTATCCAGAACCTTTCGGAAAGCTCCATTTACAGTTTCAGTGTCAGAATTTTTTCTTTATGTTATGAGGCTGAGCTGATCCCTCTTCTGTTGCCTTTCTTTCCTAACAAACAGTACTTCTTTTGTTGCACAAGATGGCTCCAACCCTGCAGAGGACTACAAAACACAGCTATTCTGCCAAAGTCAACCTATCCAGCTGCCTCAACATTCTTACATTTAGGTAACTTTTTGTAGGGACTTTTAAATCTTGAAGGGATAAGAATCGACAAATTGATTTTTCAACAAGAGTTTGAAGCCCAACAAAAAGAATCTCAGAATGGAAAATCATTGAATAGTACTTCTGTTAATGATATCGCTTCAAAGCCGTAGTATTTCTATTATGTTATTAAGGTGCGAATCTGGAAACCATAGTTATCCAAAGAAATCTTAATATTTTTAAACATAGCAGTTGCAATTTTTTGTTCAATGTATCATTTTCAGCTCATTTGAGCTTTCTTACAAACTATTCCGAAAGTTTAATGTATTTGGCTTTCTTCTATGCAAATTATATGCAAAACTTAATAGAAGATTTCTGAATGTTCTACTCTGAGTATTATTTTCTACTTCTCTCTCATTCCAAATGTCTCTAAAGCATGTGGTGTCAACACATAATACGAAAGTCATCTTTATCCTCTAGTGGGTTTTTTTGCTATGTCTTCATCTAAGCTGCCCTTTTTCCCTACATAATTTCTGTAAGAAAAAAAAAATAAAGCTGCTCTCCAACCTTGTAATCACAGCGTACTATAGAAATTCTCTTCACTGTATTGGAAGGAAAAACCAGGATGACTTAATCAGACTGGAACAGAGACAGACTTGAATACAAATACCTCCCTGCTCTGTAGGTGTGACTATTTCTCTTACATTCCAGTACTGACACTAGGATATTCATTCTGTTCTTCCTGGTTCTAATCTGGTTTGACACCTCTGACCCACAGATTGCCAAAACTTCTTTCTTAAGCACAAGCCTTATGATGTCTTGTGGGTTTGTGGGTTTTTTTTTGTTTTTCCTTAAAAGTCAGCTCAGGAAAAAAATATGGTTATAGAAACCCAGTATGCATTTAAATTAACAGTATTTTTTTATGATTCCACAGAACAAAATTTAGGTGATGAAATCTAAACCCTTATAAAAAGGGGCAAACAGAGAAAGCTTTGTCTCCCAATTGCTACATAAATGCTATGACTATTGCAGTTCTGAAACTTTCGGGTGGTCTCTAAATTACGTTTCCACAAAATGTGTATGAAATAAAAGCCAAATAATGCTCAGGAAGCATGACAGTCTTATGCTCTTTTTTTTTTTTTTTTTTTTTTTTAATTAGAGGCAAAAAACTCCACACACTCTCCAAAAAAACAAAACAAACAACAAAAGAAAAACAACCTCTTAAGCAATTGAAAAGCAATTTATGAAATTTTTTCCATAAAAATGCTACTATTAAATTTTATCTGAATACATAAAATACAAGCAAGGGGTCTCAAAGACATAGGTTAATTCTTTCTACAATCACAGCTGAACCTAAGGCTCCCTGGCTTGGTGAGTGATCTCTAGTGTGAGGAGACTCACATCTTGTGAGGAGATAATCACATCTTGGAGTGATTATGCCAGAATGTAAATCCTTTGCTAACACACATGAACACTACACAGTTGCCCCTACTGTCCCTATCTGAATAATCTTTTTGAAATAAAGATAGTGGTTTCAACCCAAATTTAAGACCCTCAGCTTTCTATATTATATTGCTTTCTAACAATTTTACCAGGTGTCACTGGCAGCAGAGGAAGTATGGTTTAAGTATCAGCTTTCTTTTAAAATGAGGATTGATACTACAAATGTTTTTTACAAAAGTACCCCTTCCACATCTTATTCTCCCCTACCATTTGCTCTGATACTTCTCATTCATGATTAGTGAATGGTTACTTAATGGTTACTGTCATAAAATGTTTGTCACTGGTTAGCTGTCACAGAAATGAGAAATACATTTATGCAGACTTATCCCCAGGCTCCGCAGAAAGCTGAACACTGGGTAAAATAAAATTAAAAAAAAAAAAAAAATTAAGAAAATCAACCCACTGTATTTTGTTGCTACTTACAAACCAAATATTTTTAATGATTTCTCAATGTCTGCACAAAATCTCACTAATTTTATTCCTAAAGCTGCTTGGAAAAACAGATTAAAAACAAACAAAACAACAATAGAAAAAACTTGTATCTCTTTCTGTCACTTGTGACTTTGGTAAAAAGCTTCTTTAATATCTCATTTGGATAACAGATAAAAAACATTAATTCTTTTGTTCCACTAAAAGAGATGTATATAAATGGAGTCCCTGAGAAAAGTCTTGGTACAAATTAGTCTGTGGTCCCAAGAAAGTAAGAAATTCCTCCCATTAGCCCATATACTTGCTTTCTTATGCATTCAAGGAGCAAAAGGTGCATGACTGGAGTTTTGGTTATAATTAATTCCTTATCCATAGTATATTAACTACCACATTTCTCTTTATTCAAATTACACAGATAACTTCATATGTTCTGTACTTAAAACCTCCAAATTCTATCCAGCATAGGTAATGTTTGCACTGGCATAAATGAGTACATACAGACTAAAGTTAAATGAAATAACTGTGATGATATGCCTGGAAAGAATTGGACATAAAGTTCAAAATTGTGTGAAATAACAAAGACCTCCTAATTTTTTTGCTTGTTTTATCCTGAACCCTTTTTAGAATGTAACCTCAGGAACATTTACAGACACAACTTTTCTTTTTGCAATGATCTGTTGTTAACAGCTCCCACCAAAAACTTTTGTTGTATACATTGCTTCAGTGTCAGATACAAGAATATATACATTTCTTTTGTGTATTGTTTGGTACACCATGTTGAATTTCTATAGGGAGATGTTCTTGCTTCCAAATATCTTTTAACAAATTGTTTGGGATATCTGCTAGCAATGTAAACCTAATAGGGCTCAAGAAACTACTGCTTAAAAGTTCCTCTCATTTCAACCCAAAACGATCATCAGGCATACATTTAGCATTTTTATACATGGAACTTACACAAGAACTTTTATACAAGGATCCTACACAAGAATGTTTCAAATTTTGCAGCAGATTATTTTTTCTGATGAGAGCTGAGATTTTTTTCACAGCATTTGGTAACATTTTTGTGTTCTTTCAATATCTCCTCAGTAGAAATACGTCACTTGAGCAAAGGCATCTTGATGCACCGCAAATGGCAACTTATGAAATTCTTTTGATAAATCTACCCTAGTGTGTAGAACAGGCCTCCACATACAGAAACCAAAGAGTATAAAAAGGTTTAATTTATACTGCAAAATTACCAAGACATTCACATCTTCTAATGCTTAAAATTTCTAATTCATCCCAGTAACTGAGAATGAATTATGGGCAGTGATTACCAAAAAGACTATCTAATTTTTGATCTTTCTTAGGAAAATGTGGTATGTGTGACAGTATTACATTTCCAGTGGGAGAGCAGGAAAAACTGAATCAAATGAAAAAAGTAATATTTCTCTTCTTGAAGAGCAACAAAAGGGTACTGAGTAGAATAAATATAGAGAGTGATAGCGATAGAAGATGATAGAAATATTTCTTTTTCCCCTCTCTCATTTGTCTAACCTTTGTCGTCTTCTCCTGCAAAGAAACGGGCAAAAGTAAACCTCTTATAAAGTAGTAGTGAACCTTTGTATTCATATTTAACAGCCAGTCTTCAAAGGCAAGTAGCCTGGCTAGAGAAACACAATCAACAAAACTGGAGAGCAAATGCTAAGCTACAGTTCCCCTTAATGGCAATGCTTACACAGGCAGCAGAGACCTGAGGGATCAATTTGCATATGAGTTTCTCAAGTATGTTGCTAATCACCCACCTATTTTCTGTTGGAGTCTCTTGTAGTCTTCTACAGAATTTGCAGACAGCTCTGCCTATATTATAGTGTACAGATTCCTTCATTAAGCTGCAGCACAACTTCAGGTTGGTAAAAAGTCATTTGAAAGAATAGACTGTCACGGATGGAGTGACACACTTCACTCGTAAAAGAGAAGTACCAACATGTTCATTGATATAAAACAGCAATTTAACAAAGTTTGATAGTAAATGTGACAGTCATTTAACAAGATTGGATGGCGAGGTGCACTTGCTTCTTTACTGCATAGACGACTGGATCAGACGAAACTGTCAGGGAGACGGTCCCATTGAGTCGTGAGGTTCAGAAAGGAACACTCTATTCTAAACTCCTTCTCAGAAAGGAGTCTAGCTTCAGCTACATCCAGACTTAGTCTCAGACTTGGTCAACGGTTTATGTCTAAAGGACTACATATATGCAATCAATCTTTTACATCACTTAGCTAAGATTTCAAAGTTTAGCATGCTATTAATCACTTAGGGAGGCGAATCTCTTAGCCTCGAGGAGTAACCTTGAGAGGCGTCTCTACTCAAGGGGAGATCCTGGCACGCAGCCCGCTGGCCTGCAGGAGAGCTCATCGGGCCCTGGCCTGTCCACTAGTTACGGAGGAAGATGATTGACTCATAATCTTGTTTGCATACCGACAACAGAAACTTGGTTTGAGTCGATTTTGACCAGGACTATGGCTGGGATGTGGGTGGGTGTGTGCACATTGTTCAGATTAATCCTTGGCTATTGTGTTGTTATCTATCTCCCCCGAATTGGCCATCACGACCCAGAAGCACCCATTACCACCACGAGTGATAACTATCACTTGAGCAGTTAGGAATCAAAAGGCGGATGTGGGAGAGAGAAGAGCACACCGTCGCATAGCCTTAGAGCTTCCCGAACTTTCAATATCTCTGCTAATAATTTTAGGGTCTGAGAAGTCCGAGCAAGGTTAGATGTGATTGCTGCAATCTTATGATAATTTGTTTACATACATCCTTATTCCAAATTTATTTGTAAGTTTCTCTGCACAGTGATGGAACTGTATTTGTAGCATCTATAACACAGGACTGTAATATAGTACTATAGTACAATATGGGTAAAGCAATTTTTTAACCATGATATTGTTATTTAATTTATACCTATGTATTAATATGAATTACAATTTAGTTGTTTTCTAGATGTAACAGTGTTGCATGTATCTTGCCAGAATAAATCCTTATTCCTCTAAGACTTAGCAGTGGTAACAGGCATAGATTTAAAAAGATGAAACACATCGTATGTGTCATATAGTCAGTTACTGGAGACATAGTGGAAAAGAATTTTGCATTACTTGTTTACTGACAGTATTGAGCAGTGCGGTAAGCATCCTCAGAGAAGAAACAAGACCATTCTGTTTCGTGGTGCAAGAACATGCTTGTTCAAGTTGTGGGACTAGAGGACAGTTTTCCAAGCAAAACTTCCAACCTTCTTGAAATGACCTATATTCAAAAACTGGCTAGCTGCCTTAATCATAAATGCCTACTCCAAACAAGCACTGGTAGACCCCTCCAGGAGGGTCTGCCCAGGAACAAAAAGTACAGAGCATTTTGCTTTGGTAATTTTCAAACTTGTTAAAGTCAAAGACCAAAACAAACATAAATATGCTAATGCAACCACTAGTTCTGCACTTAAGTTTAGGCACCATCTTGCTATGCTTATTTCATTATCCCACTGACATTTTATTCACTTAGTCACAATTACACTGCAGGAAAATTGTAACTGTGCTAACATAACCTAGAATGGAAAAACATGGAACATCACACATTTCCACCTTTTAACAAATCAACAGTTGTTGGGTTTTTTTTCCACAATGTTAAATAAGAAGTCCTTCATTCCTAATTTGTATAATATGCTTAGTCTTTGCAACATGGCACATTTGCATATTGAAATGAATGAAAAACAAGAATAATGAAATCTGGGAAATCTGAAAATAAGGAATAATAAAAAAAAAAAAGGTTAAACTCCGTTATTATTTTAATCCTTTTAGGATGTAGCTTATGGATAAAATCTTTTGCTGGTGAGGTGACAATCTATTTAACTACGTAGTGTGAGAAACAAGCTCACTTCATCAATTTTAGCCAGGGACAAAGTCTGTGGAGCAAAGAATATTTTATTTACAGCGCTGGGAGCTTCACAGGGGATTCCTCCTCTGTGGCTCAACTCTGGCTTTCCAAAAGACTCATTTTTATCTCTCATATTGTTACATATTCATAGTTTTTCCAAGGATAGGCGGCCTGTATTACAATTAGTTCCAGGAACTTACTATCCTATCTTCCCTTTGGCGCCTGCACATTGCTCTCTGGTGGTCCTGGGCTGGGGTCTCTGGGATGAAGTAAGAAGTCTTCCTCATGACACTCTCGTCACCTTTGGCCCAATTAGTTGCTTCTGTAACCACAAGACCAGCTGAAACTGGCCCTATCAATGGCTTCCTTCTGTTGCTTTAGCAAGTGTTATGCTTATTTTACACTCAGGATAAGCTAGACTAGATTACCAGAAACTACTCCCCTCCCTAGGCTGCTGGTTTGCTTACACAGCCACATAAAACACTGTAACCTAACGCACATTAATATTGCCAAACTTACGAACATTAAACAAATTAATTGTGTTAGCTGAAGCAAAATTTCCCATTCAGTTATTTATTACAATTGGTTTCAGTAGATATTTAGAAATGTCTAGACTAAACTCCAAATTTTTTTCATTCTAATGCTAAGCCTTCATTCATCCCCTGGTTGTATTTTGTTGGCACTTTTGACAGAGATTTCAATTTTTCTAAAAACAACTTGAAGAGATTTTGTTCTCAGCTAAAATATCCAGTCAAATTATTTAGATTGCCATCACCTTAACCTTCTGGCAATTTGAAAGTATGTCAGCCATTGTACATTTTCTGTGCAAACCTTTAAGTGACTAATAACACATAAAATTATAATGACTCTTAAGAATGAGGATTCCTTTCTCCTCCTCCTTGCGTTAGATATCTATGTCTTAGTACCAAAACTATTTTCAACACCTCACTAAATAACCTGGTTGCTGGGCTCCCACAGCTCCTACTGAAGACAAGGTTAGTTACTTTTTACATTGTCCTATTTCTCTCTCTATACATTTACATGGTAAAGCTACAACTTTATGATCATTAATAACAGTTACAAATCTGCATGCTAACATAATTACAATAAAATCATATGCTTCAGGGCATAAATTGATAATCTGTGGGAGTCAGGAAAGAACTTTTCTTCTCTCTTTATGACATCAAACAATGGACAGGTGCTTTATGGTGTCTTTTGCTGTTATTTGAAGCATCAAGTACAGGCAGCTGCTTTTGGAAGCAGAATGCCAGAGTAAGTTTAATAATGGCAATAATCCAACATTACCTCTTTTATGTTCTCATAAAATCTCACCCATTATGTCTCTTACTGTGACAAATAATACTGAAATTACAATGAACACATAGGTCATTTTTATGTAGTAGTTCATTTGCTAAAAGAGTACTCCTCTGTGTTTTCACCAGTTATTTGGCAATATACTTTTGTTTTTAGAACTACAAGCTATGTGATTAATTCTGGAATCAAATCTTAAAATGAAAAGTAGAAAGTTGCTAGAAAGTAATGAAAGTAGTAGTATTAACTAAGTGCGCGTGATTTCAAACTTTCCCCCCCCAAATATGCTCCAAAGCCATGTTTTCCTATATTCCATTTCACTTAGTACAGAAAAAATACAAAGAGCAAGAAACAGAAGAAAATAATCCAATAAAAATAATGTAAAATTAACTACAGAAACCATGACAAAAAAAGAATGTAATATAATAAACATACCCTAGATTAAGTTATTCAGTTCCTTGGATGATCTGTTTCTGTTGAGGAAAGGCTACTTTTTTTTTTTTTTTTTTAATTCTAACCAAAGAAAAGAAAAAAACAAAACAAAACAAACTGCTCTTATCAACATTTAATTAATAAATTGATTGGTTTGTCCCTGAGGGAATCAGCCATTGTAGAAATGATCTATCGTAAGTTGGATGCCGGGAATGCATCCATAGATCCAGATGAGGTTGAATGTACATGACGCATGTGGCGGAAACTTACACGGAGTGCACCATCATCATATGCCCACTCATTGGCAGCATCGACCTGGGGTGATGTAAGACCACCAACAGTGGATGACCTGATTCATTGACTCCGAGAGTTTGAAGACAATCTCACCCCTTCCATCATTTCAGCTGTGGAAAAACTATCCCAGGAGTTCAAACAATTGAGAGACGATTTATCCAATCTATCCAGCTCCCCATGTGCACCAACCCATGTCTCAAATATTAACAGAAGGCAACCTACTGCTCAAGAGAGAAAATATAGAAGGTACACACCACGGGGCACCCTATGGTTTTACCTGCAGATCACGGAGAAGACATGAGAGTGTGGGACGGAAAACCCACCTCAGTTCTGGAGCAATGGGTGTGTGAGATGAAGAGGAGAACAGTGGTCAAGGATAATCCTCACATGAAAGCTGCTGCTTCAGTCTCTAGTGAGCAGTTTCGTGGACAGTGGAAGATCTGATTTTACTCCAGCTCCTGTGATACCGAGTAATAATCCCTTTCTACAAGACATAAGTGGACAATCTTGTGATCACTATTAGAGGGGCCCTGCCTCCAGTCAGGTGGAGGAGAGGGTGAATCGAGTCAGTTTGCAGAGGTGAAAGCCATCCAGCTGGCCTTGGACATTGCTGAACGAGAAAAATGGCCAGCACTTTATCTCTATACCTGAATGAGAAAAATGGCCAGCACTTTATACTGACTCATGGATGGTGGCAATCGCCCTGTGGGGGTGGTTGCAGCAATGGAAGCAGAGCAGCTGGCAATGTAGAGGTAAAGCCATCTGGGCTGCTGCACTGTGACAAGATATAGCTACCCCGGTGCAGAACCTGGTGGTGAAGGTATGCCAT
>NW_009913569.1:0-896 GCF_000696875.1 Nestor notabilis | reverse complement strand
GGTTGGGATGAGGTTTGGAGGTGGTGGGATGATGGGTAGGACATGGTGGGATGGTTCCTGATGGTTTTTGATGGTCATTTAGCCCCTATAGATGGTTCTTGGTGGTTCCTGAGGGGTTCTGATGGGTTCTTTACCCCATATAGACAATCCCCAATAGGTTTTTCCCCCCTATAGAGGGTTCTTGATGGGCTCTTCCCCCACTTTAGATGGTTCTTGATGGTGTCGGTTCTTCACCCCTTATAGATGGTTCTTGATGGTTTTGATGGGTTCCTCACTCCCTTTAGATGGTTCTTGATGGTTCCTGATGGGTTTTGATGGGTTCCTCACTCCCTTTAGATGGTTCCTGATGGCTCCTGATGGGTTCTTCACCCCTTATAGATGGTTCTTGATGGTTTTGATGGGTTCCTCACTCCCTTTAGATGGTTCTTGATGGTTCCTGGTGGGTTTTGATGGGTTCCTCACTCCCTTTAGATGGTTCCTGATGGCTCCTGATGGGTTCTTCACCCCTTATAGATGGTTCTTGATGGTTTTGATGGGTTCCTCACTCCCTTTAGATGGTTCTTGATGGTTCCTGGTGGGTTTTGGTGGGTTCCTCACTCCCTTCAGATGGTTCTTGATGGTTCCTGATGGGTTCTTCACTCCCTTTAGATGGTTCTTGATGGTTCCTGGTGGGTTTTGATGGGTTCCTCACTCCCTTTAGATGGTTCCTGATGGCTCCTGATGCGTTCTTCACCCCTTATAGATGGTTCTTGATGGTTTTGATGGGTTCTTCACCCCTTATAGATGGTTCCTGGTGGGCTCTGATGGGTTCTTCACCCCGTTTACATGTCTCCTGACGTCTCCTGCTGTTTCCTCCCTCCACAGGTCCTGGCTCCTCTCGGAATCCCTCTCCCCTC
>NW_009913568.1:1188-2069 GCF_000696875.1 Nestor notabilis | reverse complement strand
ATATATAAATATATATATAAAATAAACATAAATTCAAGTCGTGTCTTGTAGGAACGTTCTGTTCCCATCTTGTTTGTCCATGTTAATGTCCCCAGTATCAGCTAAGAGTGATGAAGAAGCGAGTGGGTTTGGGGGTCTTTTTACCAGCACAACCACATCCACAGCTTTATGTGGTTCTCTATGACCAGTAGTGGATCAAATCACTTCTCCTTCACGCATTGCACACTCGGGGGAGAAGGGGCACATCCCTGCCTCCCTAACAATTCCTGTACGGACATCCTGCCGACTACACCAATGTGAATGTCACAGAACCAATACACTGAGGCCAAACGAACTTTACTGTTTAAGCTCAGTTAAAGCTCCACTGACATCCCCTACAGATCCGGGGTGTCACGTGGATTCTCCACTACTCTGTTGATCCTTGAAGTTTATGGCCAATGATCCAAAATGCACACTCACTTAACAAGGGAGGGCTCTCAGCCTTGAGGAGTTCCCTTGGATGGTGTCCTGACCCAAGGGACAGTCCCCAGCGGCAGACCCAGGGCACATCCCCCAGCGGCAGACCCACTGCTCCGAGGAGGAGCAGCTCCAAATGGCTGCTCAAGGGGCTCCATTTACACCCTACTTGAGTCTCATCAGTGGTCAGATATGGTGAGGTACCTCCCATAAGCTCAGGACCCAATTCCCTCACCCTTGTGCCTGCTGCCTGCCACCAGGAGGGAATGATGAGATGCTGTCAGTGGCCAGCAGCCAGGCTGCAGTACAGGAACGCACCGATGTGACAATGTAAAAAGGTGGTACATGATGGCTCAAGGCAGCAACACGGCAACATCGTGAGGGCCCAGTGGGTGACTATGAAGCTGCGTGCTGGGAAGAAACTC
>NW_009913568.1:0-1104 GCF_000696875.1 Nestor notabilis | reverse complement strand
GCCAGCGCAGGGTCACAGCCCCAGGAAAGCTCTCGGAAGGAGCCATGGAGCACGGCTTCACTGCTGGCGCTCAAAGGGGAGAGGCACCGAGAGCTCAGGGATGGAGGGGAGAGGTGAGTAGTTCAAAATGAACTACAGGATGCAGTCAAACAACAGGACGCAATCAAAGCCGAGATCTGGGCATGTGCATGGAGGGAATATCAGAAATGGAAAGAGCAGCTTCTAACAGGGCATCCCTTGAGAAGCTCGGTGGAGACACAGATGATGCCTGCTGCAAATAGGAAATCCTCTGGAGCCTCTCAGGTTGATCAAGACCCTGGCTGCAAATATACAGAAATCTTGCATCTTCCCAGGAAATATTTCTCTCAGGGGCAGCCATCCCAGAGCTATTTCCCAAGGCAGAGCATGACAGAAGGACTGTCCCCCATACTAGAGGAGCAGAGCCCGGAAACAAGCAAGGCAGCAGAGTTGCCCATGTTAAAACAAGGGGCAATACAACCACTGCTGCTGTCTTGTGACCGGAAAGCATCCCGAAAGCCATCTCCAGAGTTCAGCAGCAGCCTGTAGAATGCATGTAGAGACCCGGGGCAGCCCCACCAGACAGCACACACAGACCTGACACCCTTGTGCTTTCAATGGTTTCCTCCAAGTATTTGCTGGTGCCTCCGTTCAAGTGGGGCCACACTGTATCTAGCCGTTTTCCCTGCACTATCAGACTCCTTTCCTCCCTTCCACAGCCCTTGTCCATACTTTACAGGGAATCTGAACTAGGGGGGCAAGGAGACAGCATTTTTGACTTGGTTTGCAAGCTTTGCTAGTGGAGGGATGAGGCCAGCTCTAGGAAGCCTGGCTTTCACACTGTGTGAATCACAGAATGGTTTGGGTTGGAAAGGACCTTAAGATTATGTAGTTCCAAACCCTTGCCATGGGCAGGGACACCACACTAGACCATGTTGCCCAAGGCTCTGTCCATCCTGGCCTTGAACACTGCCAGGGATAGAGTGTTTATCACTTCTTTGGGCAACCTGTTCCAGCGCCTCAGCACCCTCACAGTAAAGAACTTCTTCGTTACGTCTAACCTGAACTTCCCCTGTTTAAGACTGA
>NW_009913567.1:1099-1361 GCF_000696875.1 Nestor notabilis | reverse complement strand
GGCTGTGTGGTGCTATAGGGGTGCTATAAGGGCACTCTATGGTGCTGTAGGGGTGATATATGATGCTATAGGGCGGTCTGTGGTGCTCGAGGGGTGCTATAATGTGCTATAGGGGCACTCTATGGTGCTATAGGGGCACTGTAAGGTGCTATAGGGGCGATCCATGGTGCTCTAGGGGTGCTCTAGGGCAGTCTATGGTGCTATAGGAGCACTCTGTGGTGCTATAGGGCAGTCTATGCTGCTCTAGGGGTGCTCTATGGGG
>NW_009913567.1:364-991 GCF_000696875.1 Nestor notabilis | reverse complement strand
CTATAGGGCAGTCTATGCTGCTATAGGGGTGCTCTATGGTGGTATAGGTGCTCTGTATGGCGCTATAGGGCAGTCTATGGTGCTATAGGGGTGCTCTAAGTTGCTGTAGGGGTGCTATATGATGCTATAGGGATGCTCTAAGTTGCTATAGGGGTGCTACATGATGCTATAGGGCAGGCTATGGTGCTATAAGGGTGCTCTGTGGTGCTATAGGGGCACGGTAAGGTGCTATAAGGCAGTCTATGATGCTATAGGGGCTCTCTGTGTTGCTATAGGGGCCACTCTGGACAGCTGGAGGGCCATTCTGTGGTCCTATAGGGGCCCTCTGTGGTCCTGGGGCTGACCCTGTGGTCCTATAGGGGCGCTTTATGGTGCTATAGGGGCGTTCTGCGGTGCGATAGGGCCACTCGGTGGTCTTAGGGTTGAGGCTATGGTCCTATAGGGGCACTCTGGGCCCCTGGAGGGTCACTCTATGGCGCTATAGGGGCACTCTATGGTGCTATAGGGCACTTGGTGGTGCTATGGGGGCTCTCTGTGATCCTATAGGGGCCGCTCTGGACACCTGTGGGGTCATTCTGTGGTCATAGGGGGACCCTCTGGGCACCTGCAGGTGACTCTGTGGTCCTA
>NW_009913567.1:0-258 GCF_000696875.1 Nestor notabilis | reverse complement strand
TCATTCTGTGGTCATAGGGGGACACTCTGGGCACCTGCAGGTGACTCTGTGGTCCTATAGGGGCACTCTATGGCCCTTGGGGGGGTCACTCTATGGCCCTATAGGGGCTCCTGGGGTCACCCTATGCTCCTGGAGGTCTTAGCTGGACCCTGGGGGGGGGTCACTCTATGCTCCTAGTGGGCCACTCTATGACCCTGGGGGTCCACTCTGCACCCTCTTGGGGTCCTCTCTGTGGTCCTTGGGGTCACTCTATGGCCC
>NW_009913566.1:0-681 GCF_000696875.1 Nestor notabilis | reverse complement strand
GTGCAGATGATGGTGTGGGGAGAACCACCATGGCCTCCAGCGTCACCCAAGGGTGCTGTGGTGGTGGTGGTTGTGCCCATCTCCACTGGTGGCTTGTGCTGGAAGATGCTGAGATGGGCGGCACGGCAAGGACCACATCACCACCACCGCTGTGGCACTGCGATGCTTGCTCCGACACTTTGGGCTCCTTCACTGCGATGAGGAGGAGGGAAGGAGCCCGCCGGCTGTGAACAGGGTGTCACGGCCTCGGAGCCACACTGGGGACGTGCTCTGCTATTCGGGTGTCCCGCCGGGCAGGACCCCCCTTGCACGGAGCAGGAAGGTGAGGAGCACCCTTGGGTGGTGGAACGCGTGGCGAGCGTGCAGCACCTTGCACGAAAAACGTTGGTTGCTACGGAAACACGGCACTTTCCATCCCCATCGTGGGCTCTCTGTGTTCTGGGGAGGAGGGAAGGGTTTGCCAGTCACGTACAGCTCCACACAACCCACTGCCTCTCCCCTCGCGACGGCAGCGCCGGGCTCCCGAGGAGGCCACCAGCACCTCGCTCCTCCCCGCGGAGGGTCTTCGAGGCTTGATGTGGACACCCAGGAGCACTCCACGGGATGGGATTTGCTTCAAGGAGGAGCACCAAGAGCTGCGAGCCTGGCCCCAGCGCTGGGAGCAGCCAGGACCCGTGCCCA
>NW_009913565.1:2566-3894 GCF_000696875.1 Nestor notabilis | reverse complement strand
GGCCCATGGGGCAGCGAGCCGGCCGGGAAGGCAGTGAGCCAGGCACCCAGCCCAGCGCTGTTGACATTTTCTCACCCAACGCCTCCCCGTTCCTGTTTGCGTTTCCGTCCTCGCACTGTGGGCTCAGCCAAAAGGCTGGGGCTGGCTCTATCCACACGGAGCAGCACCACGGGGACCCCTCCTGCCTCGCCACCCCCCAAGAAGAGGAGGGGTTGGTGGTGAGGGGCTCTCCCTCTGCCCTCCTTCAAGAGTCCTGTAAGATGCACTCACTTTGTGAGTGCAGTCCCACTCCAGCAGATCCTGCCCAAAATCCATGCCTCAGTTTCCCCAGCAGCCGGATAGCGCCACGGACAGGAGCACCAAGAGGCACCGGTGGACCTTTCCTGCTGCCGAGGATGAAGCACCAGAGCTCCGACATCACTGTTCCTCCCCCCCATCTCAAGCAAGCGCCTGCCCCGCTGTTCTCTCTGGCACCCAAGGGCATGGAGCTGAACCCCAACAGCCACCATTCTGGGGACAACTCCCCCTGCCAGCATCCACTGGCACCCCCAAAAAAGTTCTGCCAGCAGCACAGCCCCCAGAAAGGAGGCATCCCAAAGAGAGGGGAGTGGTGCAACTGGGATGGAGTGGCAATGAATATCCTGCACCAGGGGCACTAGGCACAGATCCCAGCTCAGCTCCAGCACAGACTCCCATATGGACCCCCATAGCCCCAGTTCCTTGGGAGGCAGCTGCAGGACAGCTCCCGGACCCGGGGAAACACCAGCAGCAGAAGAGCCTGGGCCAAACAGGAAAGTAACTGAGTGGGATGGAAATGAGTGGGTGAGTGAAGGGCACTGACAGCAAGTCCCTGTCCCCAGGAAGGTGACGGGAGCTGTCACTTGGGGAGCTGACGTGTCCCCTTCGCAGGACACAGCCAGAGAAGTCCTGTCAACACCCCTGAACTCCAGCCACCTCCTGGAACTATCAAAGTCAATGTACCAGTGACAGCAGGTGCAGCAGTCAACCAAGTGACTCCAGTGGCCTCTGCGCACCATGGGGTCCCCACAGAACCCACAGACAAACCACCCCCACCTGAACCAGCTCCTCCACAACCCTAAACAAGCACCCTTGAGCATCACCACTCCCAGATGTCAGCAGCAGAAGGGGGACCTGAGGACCAGCTGCCCAGAGGGGGTCATCTCCAGAGGTGAAAGCACACAGGAGATGAAGCCCCAGTGCAGGGTCTGTAGAAGCCCTCTTGAGTCAGAACTTTCACCTGGTTTGGGATCAGTGCCACCCCTTAGAGGGTGCTGGGGGTCCCCGGGGACCCAGCGCCCTTCCCAGGG
>NW_009913565.1:943-2108 GCF_000696875.1 Nestor notabilis | reverse complement strand
CCTGCCACCCCGGCTGGGCCCGTGCCAGGGCCAAGGACACATTCCTGCAGCATTCCTCCCCCCCGCGGCTTACTCTGTGTGGAGACAAGGGGTGTTTCTAATTACCTGTCTCGAAGCGCTGGGGGGTGGCTTTTGATGGAGCATTGGGGACAGGGACGGGAAGCAGTGAGGCAAGAGTGGCTGGGACAGTGAGCGGGGACAGGACACATCCCCTAGCACAAGCTGGGACACGGATGTCCCCTCCTTGCAGCCCCTGTTCCTGGCACAGCCATGGGGAGCCTGCCATGCTGCACTTGGACATTCCCCTAGCACTGCCCAGGCCACTGGCCATGGCACAGCTGCAGGGTGCACATCACCATGAGTCAAGCCAAACACTCCCTGCCTCAGTTTCGCCCTCTGGCTCTGACCTGCTTTATTGGTGGGGGGTTCCCACTGAGGGCAGGAGACACACATCCCCTTCGCCACCACCCCGTGCCCTGGCACAGGACCCACTGTGTCCCACCACCACCAAGGAAGGGCCCATTGGCACTGCGGCACTGGGAGTGATTGCCCTGGCCAGGATGCGCCTGGCTGCCCAGCCCTGGCCGTGCTCCAGCCCCGGCCGTGCTCCAGCCCCTGGTTTAATGATGGACAAACAACCCCTCTGGAGTCCCATTGCAGGGGGGCACTTGAAAAACAAGCTAGGCCTGGCACAGGGCCAGCGGGAATGGCTGGCTCTGATCTGGGAGCACATGCGTGTGACCACACAACCGTAAGTGAGCACGCTTGTGCACATGCATGGATGTTCTTGCACGCATGTGCATACCCTGCAGGCTCACGCACACGTGTGCATCTGTGAGCGTACATGATGATGCATATGTGTGTGTGTACATGCATGATTGTGCAAACACACTCGTGTTCAGGCACACACATGCACTCTTACACACTTGCATGAACACACATGTACTGACACACATGGCTCAGCATCTTGGCATGGCGCCGGTGCCCACTGTCAGCTTCTCAGGGGAGACAAGGCAGCAGCCAGACGCCCCAGCTCCGTGCTATGTGCCGTGCCTCAGTTTCCCCCTTGGCACACCCCGGCACCCCTACTCCCCCAGGAGCTGTGGGCCCTGGTATGGCACAGGGTGAGTGGACAGGCTGGGAGCCCGCCAAGCTCCAAGGGATG
>NW_009913565.1:340-903 GCF_000696875.1 Nestor notabilis | reverse complement strand
AAATACCGCAGATCTCCCTGTTCCCTGCCAAACCAGCCATCAGCAGACCAGCTCCTGCCACAGGGAGAACCATCATCCCCTGTCTTTTCTCAGCCTCCCCAAGTAACATCATGGCAAAATCCAGCCACAGTCAGTGAGTGCATCCCACGGGACAGGGATGCCCCAGCACCTCCCTTGCTCTACAGTTTGGGACATGCCTGCATGGCCCCACTGCCCAGAGCATCCTTGGGCTCATCCCACCATCCTGGCCAGGAGGGCAGTGTCACCAGCAGATCCTGGCTGTGCCACAACCAGCACATGCCAACACATGCTCACCCACACTTGACCACTGCTACAGAAAGCAATGCACCCCACACCATGTCCCCACCTCTGCCTGTCCCCGGATAACACCTGTCCCCAGCTGTTCAAAGGAAGCTGCATCCCTCCTTGTTTTGGCCAGGCAGTTTCAGTTTAGGGAGGGAGGGAGGGGACAGGCTCAGCGGGTCAGATACACACCAGTGTCCATCCGTCCATCCTCCTCAGAGGGAGGGAGATTTGCTAAGCAAGGAAAAATCCCCGAGCGG
>NW_009913565.1:0-257 GCF_000696875.1 Nestor notabilis | reverse complement strand
GGGCGGGCCCCCCCGCCAGCATCGCTGCCACTGCGGGGCACAGGTCCCACTGCTGTCCACACCACTGTCCCTCAAGCAGGAGGGGACCTCAAAGGGTGCAGGTCACTGCCAGGGCACAGGTCCTGCCTCCCTGGGGACACAGCATGACCCAGCACCCCAAAACCTCCCTGGTGTCCCCACACACAACCCAGTGCTCCCCCAAATATCTCCATCACACCCCAGATACCCCCTGGCACCCCACACCATCACCCCCAGCA
>NW_009913564.1:0-12669 GCF_000696875.1 Nestor notabilis | reverse complement strand
GTGAGCAAGCGGCTGCATGGTTCTCAGTTACCAGCTAGGCTTAAATACGATAGATAGTAATCATAATCACTTACAATCTGGTATTGTACTATTTCAGGTCACAAACAAAACAGCACCTTCCTAGAAGAGGCTATAAGAAGCAGAAGAAACCAACTACTTTGGAAAGATAGCTTGGCCAGTTTTACTGGAGAAATTACCATACTACAAATACTTTTATTAGCAGGTTAAAATAACTGACCATACTAAGTCTTTAAGCAGTACGGTAAATCATCTACCCACAGCACGAAAATGGCTTTAAGAATGCAGGAAATCTTTGAGGATGATATCATGACATCCATCTCAATGGGACATCCTCTATTAAACGGACCCCCCACAACCTAGCAGAGATAAGAGATGCTTCCAATGGCTGCAGACAGTGTGAACTGGCCTGCTCTTGACAAGCATCCCCATCATTTTTTCACCAGTACCAATGCTTGGAGAAGCCAGGGACTTGCAGGAAGGATGTCCAACTGCAGTCACAGCCATGCACATGACAGCAGGTACACTACCACTTGCCCATGCAGAGACAAGGCTTCCCCTGATGCTGGAAGGACCAGGAAGAAGCATAGGAGCCTTGTTTTCCTCACTTGTTTCCAATCCTTGCAATTGCCCAACAGAAGAGCTGGCAGCTCCCTTGCCACATCCCCATTAGCCTAGCCTTACCCTTCCCTATAGCTTCTCAGTGTACACCCTACTCTCTTCTCCCTCTTGTTTTCTATTCCATCTTATTCCTGTACCTATACTTCCCTATCACTCCATCTCCCCAGTAGGATCAAAGTTAATGTTCACAGTTATCATTAAGATCACAATGCAGATTTCTGTAAAGACAGAATCATTCTAGGCTCTGGTGAAGTCCAAGCAGAGAAATACATCAAAGAAGCTTTATGTAAAAGAAAGAAAGGAGAGGGGGGAAAAAATCAAAACACTACTGGATTTTAAATAAAGCATTCATTCATAACTCAGAACGATTCTCTAGCTATTAAGTCACATAGTTATTGACTAATCCAGAGAGAAGAGTTCTGACTATACTGAGAAAGACTTCAAACATGGATGATTTTGGGGTGGACTGTTTTATTCATATGTGCCTGTGGCAGGATCTACTGCTGGAAATATGGCTCTTACCATCATTAGTCTAATGTGCTTGATAAAATTAGAAGGATTTTGTGTTGAGTCCTGTAATACACTCCAGATGAGCTTGCTAAATAAAAACAATTATGATGCTGGCAGTACACATGGCCTGATTACAGTGAAGATCAAAGCACCATGTTCTTGCCTTTCTCTGTTCATATTACCAGCTGCGTTTTGACATGGTAACGTTCCAGCTGTCAGATACCCTCTCCCAGCAGATGAAGGGACAGTACTTACTGTACATACACTTGTCCACTAAGACAAGCTGGATGAATGAAAGACTCATTTTCTTGCTGCACCGCACATTAACTCCAAAGGCTTTGTAAAGATAAGTGCATTTCAAAAAAACCAATGTAGGTTCTGCAGATAAGAGCAGCAGCTCAGCAGGTGTCCATTTAAAAGCAATCAGGCACAGGTAACAGCTATTTGATAAACAAATTCCTAAAAATGGTGAATCAGATAGGACAGAATGATCAGATTCGATTGAAAGTGCAGGGAATTAGTCAATGAATCCCTATCAAAAGCTGACAGCATGTTCAGCATAACAAGATCGTGCTGTTTGAGACATCATCAGGAAGAAATATATTTGCCTGCAGTGCTTCTATAGGAAAGATAATAAAAGGGTATTCAAGTTTAGGTTCAGGTTTTGTACCTAACAGACCTTAAATCTGAGTGCCTGCAAATAGTACATGTATCTCCAGGGAGCAACCTTATGCCTCTAAAAGGTTACATACTCACAAGCCAGAGAATTACTGTGAATATGACCGTTTTCTGCTGATCAGTTTTACTTCAGGATGTTATGCTTCACCCATAGAAAACTGAGATGCTTTCCTTTTGAAATTGCTTTGAAAACTACACTGTTTCTTATAAAGATGCAGTTGATGTTTCACCACCACTTTCATGAGCAGAGGCAACATTCCTTGCAATCAAAAAATATCCATTAATGCTCTTAAAGACATCAAGATTCATACACAAGCTTTAAAAAGCCTATCTTTTGGATCTCCCATCCCACAATATTTCATATGCAGAATATAACTGCACAACTCATACGGCAAGTTTACTATTATTGAAATGTATACAGCTAGAAAACAGATAAAAGCCTCTTCTATAGTTCACTTCTGATTTTACAGTCTGCAGCAAAATAGCGTGCTCTCAAGCCTAGGTACGTAGTACTGCCCAGTTGAGGGCTTCTGTAACAAAACAACATACTAGAAAGTTACAGATACTTAAAAAATATTGTGGATTTTCTTTTTCCTCTGTTGACTTTTCTTCCTTTTTCTGATTTCTAAAGTCCATTCAATCCGGGGAACTCTCTAAGAAAGTAAAGAATATTACCTTCTCAAGAGGTTAAATGGCTTAATTCCTGTAAGGGGTAAGCATCCTATTGCTGCGTATGTTGTTTCACTCAGTCCAGCTTTGCTCTGCCCAGCCACACTGACATGATACAACACAGTTCTCACTCTCATAGCTCTGTTCATTACAGCTCACTGGAAAAATTTTGGTGCATCAATAAACCTGGAAACACTGAAGTGCTGCACAAACACAAATCTAACAGCTCATCTGTTCCTTGCTTCTTGACTGTGAAAACATTTGCTTTACTATATTGCTAATGACAAGATGGACGTTGACTAAGGAATTTTGGGTTGGTTTTCAGCAGCCAAAATACAAATAGAGGTAGATTATCCCACAACGTTTTACTTATCTTTAAAAATTCTAATTCCAGAGGGAAACAAAGGCAAATTACTTGCTTCAAGCAAAATACCTTTGTAGCAGGGTGCTTGGTTTTCTTTCCTACCATTCTAGGGTGCTGGCTGTGACTAACAATCACCAGACCCAGGGCCGATGCCAGAGGGAATTTTTAGGTCTAAGCCTGAGTGGGTCGGGATGAGGAGTGCAGTTCCTATGAAAAGCATCAGCTGTCTTCACATGCAGAGTCTGTGGAGACAAGCTTTGGTCTAGGAGCTGAGTGTGATTTTATTAGTTTGCTTTACTGAATCAGACCCAACGACCTACAGCACTGCGCGAAATGATCTCCATAAACATCTGCAAGTAGCCTAAATGACTGCATTTTCTATTTGTAGGCCACTATTTTCTAGTCAGAAAAATAGGGATTTTGAAAAACCAAGCATTTAAGCCAGATTACTAAACCTGTACTCTATCCCCTTCTCATGTATCTCTGAATCAATTACAGCTGTAAAGTATACAACAGGTTGGAAAGCTACGGGGCCTTCTGCTTTATAAACAAAACTGTACTAGGATAACAAACACCGCCTTCAGTTTCAGGGCCACAAAACATCCACTGGTAGATTTGGACATGAAATAAAAATTTAACAGTAAATTGAACAGACACTGAAAATGCAAAATAGAGGAGGTTTACATGTTCACAAACAGCAAATGTAAGAGAAATACGCAAAACTAACACACTGATTTTTTTTTCCCCACCTTCCTTGGGAGACCTCTCCCTCCTTTTGCTAATGGGCTGTCATAATCTGATACGCAGCTCACCCAAACTTGTTTTCTGGACTGCAGCCTGCCAAAACTGGAGGTCCCCTTCAGTGCAGCCTTCCCCAGTATTTGGCCATTTGACACTCCAAGTGTTTGAACACTTCACAGTTGGTTCACTGTTTTTAAACTCAGACCATTTGTTGCTTTTACAGATGTTTTAAAACTTAACCTAATCTGTACTGCAACGTTTAGTACAACTGTCTATAGGGCTCCAGACTATATTCTATTACATACAGGACAAACCACCTGTAGGGATAACAAATGAAGATGACTACACATGAAACCAAAGCAGCTTTCCTGACTGCCAGGGCCATTTCTCCAGTTTACTGTCCAATGACATAAACATGTAAAAGATGGCACGCTTATTCCTGCAAAGTGAGTTCCAGGGGTCAATGCAGCGAGGCTCCAATTCACCCCACTTTGAGAATGTGTGCTAGAAATGCTTTTCCTCCTCCCATACTTCAACCTGCATGAACATTTGCTGACTGGTTTCAAACCTGTTCTGTGACATCTGGCTACTTCAGGTCCTTTTGTGGGAGAGGACAGGGAAGTAGTAAGTCTCCAAGGAGCCTAAGAGGAGGGAAGGCAGAAGAGGAGATGGCCGCTGGAAGACTGAAAAGCAAACATCTTTCTCTTTCCTGGGTGCTTGGTTTGGGCAAGAATTTGTTCCGCTAGGTAGCTCTGTCACTCCAGCAACACTGGGTGTAGGCTCTGCCTCAGCTGTAACCTTTCCAAATTCAGTTAAGAGCCCTCCCAAAACAAAGCCACCTTTATAAAACAGAAAGATTCCTGAAACTCACAAGTTAACTAACATGAGCAAATCAGGAATAACTATTCTAAAACAGACAACTTGGCAGAACCTGGAAACTCTTAGATTTTCCTTAAAGACTTCCAGTTTAAGCCTGCTGCTGCCAGTAGGGCGACAGGCAATATATGACATGCTAATAAGGAAAAACTCACAGACCACATAAAAAGGAAAGCGAGATGAATAAAGCCACACCTTTGGCAACAGGTGCTGACAGGGGCCTGAGGAAAACCAGACTGACTGGCTGTATCTGGCGGAGAGGAACCAACTTTTTAATCATCAAGTTCTCTTTTACCTTATTCTGACTCTCTTGAAGCCTGCCTGACCTTCTGGCACTGTTTTAGTCTACCAAAGTTCATATTCTGTTTATCTTCTATTATTTTTCATTCTTTCCTCCAATATGAAATAATTGTACCCAAAACAGGTGTCCAGAAATTTTTTATTAGTATTTTTTTTCATGTCACACCTGAAAATGAATAAATCCTACTTTCATTAAATTGTTTCTTTTAATAAAACTATGAACTTCCAAAGTATTCCAGCCATTAGCTGGTTTGTTTTGTGGGGGGTTTTTCTCCAAAGCATTCAAAGAATAAAAAATTCCTTTTAGTTTGTTTACCTTTTTTTGAGGGAAGCAAACACTGTACTTTTTTCCTGGAAAAAAATGAATAGCTGTACTGTGAACACACAGATGGTTTGCAATGCCAGGCATTCAGAGTGAGAATGGGCAGCAGAGAAAAATGGATAGCTATTGCATTAACAATCTCTCCACATCAGGAAGAGACAGAATAAGAGCACGCTGAAGTACAGGTATTTCAGTATTCTGCTGCTGCACCAAGACCCCATCTGGCTACTGACCTTTCATACAAACACTCGAGGGTTTTAATGTAATTATGTAAAATCCAAACCAGGCTACTTCCTTACTCGTTTACTCTGCTACTAAAAACTTTTACTTACAGCAGTGCAGAAGCTGACAGATGTTTGCTAAATACTGTAGAATCGCTGTTTTAAAACACTTGTTTAGTCAGCATAACGTAAGCAAACAAGAAAAAAGTGGAAAAAATAGCAATACAAAAATACCGTAGTAGCATATTGCTGCCTAACTGGCACAGAATTCCCTCCCGCTTAATCTCCATTAGGAATATTTCTGAACAATTTCCCCTAAACAATACAGCCAAAGTCCATGCAATAAAAGCTGTGCCAGATCATTACAGGCACATATGATTACAGTTACACATTGATTTTGTGCTTTTCATGATGCAAAAGTTACCCTTTTCTTATTACTTAAGATTTTAAATTGACCAGCATACTAGCATTTAAAGGATATTTACACCATATAGTATTGATCCAAACAACCTCATTGATAGTGTCACTTGAGTTAAATAAAACTATAATCAAAACAGTACAGCTGAGCCAAAAACACCTTGAAGCTCCTTACTTCTGATTCCTACCTAAGGATCAGAAAACAAAGCTCAAGGAAGCCTAAGTGCACCACAAGCTCCCTCCAGCTCTGCTCCTGCTTATGGCTGCTTCCAGCAGGTCTACTCCTCCCACCCTTGGCTCATTTCTCATAAACAGGCAGCATTCCTTCAACATCCTCCTCCCTACAGTACAGGCATGCTTGTGCCTTTTCCTCTGGGGCTGCTGGACGTCCCACCAACAGCTAAGCCTAGTTTCCAGCACCTTTCTAGAGAGGGGAGAAAGCACAGCTTTGCAAGATAGCTCCTAAGATGCAGATGCAGACAATGATGTCCTGTTTTTACAGAGGATAATTATTCTCAGTTTTCTTAAATCACTGCTTTTTTATCCCTCATATGTTTCTAGCCAATAAGCAAGAACAGATCCAGGCAGAGAGTTTGCATAAAACCTGCCTCAATCTTTGCAATTTGAGAGCAGGCCAGTGACCACACTACAGCTGTGTGAACCAGAGACAGCGCACGCACCATCAGCCTCAGCTCCAGGGACAGACAGTTGCAGGGATGCTAGCTGGCTGACCCTACAGAAAGCAGCACCGTTTGAAGACACTATGAACAATTACGAACTAGGTGATCACACCCTTTCTGTCTCATCGGCTGGGCTCTCAGAGTTGGTATTATTTGTTTACACATTTTTGGGAGGCAGTGGAAATCTTCATTAGGTTACTATAAGGAGGAGAAGACCAGGGAAGAGGCTGAACAACCTGCTGAGAGCTACCCCTAATTGACCATAGCCCTAGTGTATTTAAGTCACAAGAAGCCATTTTCCCAGTCTGTTCCTCAAACAGCTGATGAAGAAACAGAGCCAAAATCTAGGCCAATGGACTCTGATAAAAGGTGTAGCCTCTTTTAGTCTCATTTCCAGTTTATCTCACCAGCAAAGCCCTGCTCTGTGAAGGTCCTGCAGTGCCCTTCCCTGGCCTCTGAGCTTCCAAGGAGCAAAGTTGAAAAGCTTTGCTCTGGGACAGGGTGGGTACACCAGAAGGTGAGGAGTTGCCAGGCTCCTCAGCCAGCTGACAGACAGGAGAAGGAACACTGCAGGTCTGCAGCAGCCTCACAACCATTCCTCCAGTTCCCAGCAAAGATGTTCACAGAAAACCTGAGCTCCAGAAGGACGCAGGATCACATGAGTTAGGATCACATTTGTGAACGACTCTGAAAAAGCACAGTAGTAGTGTTTTGGAAACACTGAAGCATTTCATTTAGTCATTTTCAATAGAGAACTTATCAATTTTCCCTTTTAAAATGTCATTTTTTCATTAAGGTAAAAAAAATCATGGATTTAATAACTAAGCATAAAAGAAGCAACCATTGTTTACAGAAGGAAAGGCCAGAGCACAGTACCTCACAAAACACTTTCTGCTGGCCCAAAATTTAGCCTCCAGAACAAAAAAGTGAAGCAAAAATTAATTCTGCTATTCATTCATCCAGGTTTTCTCATGAGACTTGGAAAGGAAATGCCTGAGATACTGTCCCTTCCCTGTCCCCATTTCCCAAGCCCAGTGGCTGCTGAGCTAGGAGAGTTTCATAGACTCAGAATGGGTTGGGTTGGAAGGGACCTTAAAGCTCATCTAGTTCAAACCCCACTGCCATGGGCAGAGATACTTTCCACTAAACCAAGTTGCTCCAAGCCCCGTCCAACCTGGCCTTTGAACACTGCCAGGGAGAAGTGACTCACCACCCCATAGCTTTTCTAGAGCTCAGAGCAGACACTTACCCGACACTTCACATGTTCTCCTTCCAGCGTGCAGTGTTGTGAGACATAGCAGATTTATGTAATCCACAACTTAGTAAATTTCTCCACTTTCTCCAAACAAAAACAATTCCATTCCTCATTCCTTGGTGTTTTGTGTCCATCACTCGCCTCAGGAGACTAAGCAGAGGGTGATGACCACACAGGAATTCCTGCACCGGTTAATGAGCCATCAAGAACTCAAGTGTCTGAGCAAAAATAACTTCAAGATCTTATATCAGGCAGCAAGGTAAGAACAGGTATTTACTGGCTGGTGAAGAGGGATTTTAATGTCCTCTGTTCTCAAGTCTGAATAGAGGATAGCAGATGGACATCCTACACAAATTCAGCAGGTCAGAGAAGAAAAAGAGACTGGCCAGAAAGGCCAGACTAGGCCAGAAAGGCATGCCTGGCCAGAAAGGCATGTCAAGCTTGCCTTCAAACACACAAATGTAAAGTTTATTTTCCCATCCTACCGCAGTGACTCTGCATGCTATATTCCTACTCACAAATGAAATACCATTTCTACATGACCAGATCTTGCAACTCTGAACTGCAACATCTGCAAAAAGGCAAAGGGCTGCTCAAGAAAGCATACACCCAAAGCAGCAAAGTAAATGCAGATGACAGCCTGTAGGAATAAGACAGTAGAGAAATGAATGGGCAGGGATGGTAATTAGTAGCTGTGTGCATGTGATACAAAGAGAATTCTTTTTACACGCGCAGTATGGTTTTAATTTAGGCATCACTAGAAACACTCCAACTGGCTCACATAAATGCTTGATGTACTGCCAAAGCATAAATCCTGTAAGTACTCCAGGGAGGAGCAGCTCTACCTGTCCTCCCTGAACCATCAGTTTCCTCACTACTTTGATCATTTTGTCCCTTTGCTTCTCTTGCACATAATTGATGCTTTCAGAAGGCAGCAGGTCTGTGGGATGGTTTATAAAGCATGGGGTTTGAAATGATGAAAGATACAGAAAAGCAGCAAGCGCTTTACATGGTCCACAGACCTGGCAGCGTGTTTTTCGCCTCCTCATAGCCACAGCTGCCCATTAACCCTCCAGCCCTCTGCCTGCATTTGCCTCCCCCACCCACCACGGCTTTCTCCAAAGCCCTCCAGGCACTCCATGTCCTAGTAACTCCTGGCTCTGAGACATGCCTACAATTTCCTTATTTGCGAGTGAAAATATATCAAAAGATCACCTGAGCAAAGAATGAGCAGATGATCTATCATAACATTCCTTTTGCTTTCCGGAAATGAGCTTATTACCCAGGGACAGTGAAGTGTACATCACAATTACTGCGTAGCCAGCAAGTCCAGAGTGCTCTCTAGCGTAACAGTGACAGTCTGTAATGACAGTGAGTGCTTGAGAGAGAACATATAAAGCTGGAAGAGGACCACATCAACAGCCAGAGATTACAGACTTCCCAAGAAGAACCCTAGAAAACAGTTTTCCTGGCAAATCCCATAAAATACTATTCAAAAGTCCAACTGAATGACAAGGTAACTGAATACTGGATTATGGATCACCCCCTGAGCAGTACTCTGAACTGAGGAGCTTCCAGAAGGGGACAGCATACGTAACATGGCATGTGTAAAAGCATTCTGGTAGTCCTGTCTCCACGAATCACAGGTTTAAAGATTTACAGCCAGAAACTGGATCCAGACAATGCACTTGTGGACCCATCCTCTATGCACTTCCTTAACTGTTAGGACACCTACAGCACCCTTTTGTTTTCTTAGTGCCTAAAAATTTCAAAAGATGTACCCTAATGCTTCCTGTAGCAACCATTCTTTAAAGTGTTCATGATTTCATGCATTTATATCACTTCCCCTGTAGTCATCTCTTTCCAAGCTTAAAAGTCTATCTAGTCAGGATCTTCTAAAAAGGATGCCATTCCATTACCATTATCTACTCACACAGTAATAATTCACCACAAGATAAATAAACGAAGAAATACCACATGGACTTTTTTCCCCCCAGTGTAGAACCCTGCCTCAAACAACAGGAATCATTTATTTGCAATTTTTTCTCCTTCCCTCATCTATTCTAATCTGCTGCCCTTCTTGTCTTTCAGAGGTAAATGCCTAGAGGCAAAGTTTGCCTTTGCTAGGTCAATACACAGCTGTATCATGGAGTGGAAAAAAACCAGTCATTTTTCAAACTGTGGATAGTAAATTCTGTGCAGCACTGAAACACCTTTTGCAGACCTGTGTCTATTTTAACAATTAAGGTCATTGAATATACATTCAGAATAGCTGAGAGTCCATTGCCAAACACCAGGCAGGTGTCACCAGCTTCGATATTTCCACCCAAGCTTCTAGATCAGTGACTGGTATCAAATGCCTTGCTAAACGGAAACAGTGCTTGCCAACTCCTTTTCTACTCAGGCCAAGTCCATTTTTAGAGCCCCTGTGCTCCATGGGATTCTTTCGATCCTTCTCCAGGGTTTCAGATCATGCCCACAAGTACTAATTTTTCTCATCGTACTGATGAGCAGCACAGGATGGAGGGTAGCAGGCCCTTCACTATGCAGGCACCAATTTTGCACTCAAAGCTACGCAAGCAGAGCCATGTACCATCATGATAGTAATACTGCCACTGCGGTGGCAGTAGGACCAAGGTGTTGCAACACTTTCAGGCATGAAAGGCTACAGCAACACGTATCCTTGGAGAAACTAATCATTTTCTCCTCTGTGCTCTCTCCCTGCTCTTCGACTCTGTTGAGACAGCAATTCTTCACGACGCATTTCTCTATGGCACCCAGATATGTCAGGGAGCAGAACTTAAGTCTCTTTACTATAAAGTCTTTTTTTTAAACGTGTCACAAAAGTAGGAGCCAGGCAGAAAAGCTGACTCTCTCAGCAGGATGTAAAGTTAGCTTTGCTTAGCAGACTTCCCTGGAAATCTGCAACAGAGAAAACAATTGAAACAACCTTCCTGCTAAGACAGAGTACCATTTGCACAAGTACCTTCCACTCAGACTTCAAAACATAGAAAAAAGGTGGCAAGCACAACTATGTCATTCCAAACTGGAGGAACCTATCTATGGAGAGTTTAAATGACCTGTTGAAAGTTCCTCACTTGTGAGCCTGAATAAGGCTTATTCTTGGTTTGTAACCCAGCAACCCTTGTTTCTTGACACGTAGCCCAGTGTAACAAGCCCTTCCTGGTCACTGGATGACAGACAGAAGAATTTTAAGCAAAAGAGTGGCCTGACAAAAGCACCCTTTCATCAGCACTGGTTCTACAACTGAAGGGAGTAAGGCTGGCAGCATTAGTTAATGGAATAACACCAGCGAGGGTTTGTACTATGACCTCAGGAAAGGACAAAAAAATAAGTATTAATTGTAAGAATGCACACTTGCCTTTTAAAATTATAACAATCAATACAGCAGACAGTCTCCAAATTGTCAATAAGCAGCAGTATTGTAAGCAGCACTCCCCTGGGACCGCCCTGAGTGCTTTGAAAACGGGCGTTTGTGAAGTGCATGCATCAGGGAGAGTTCTGAGATCAGCTTCCCTGAAATCAGCTCCCATATTTACTGACCTTCAAGAGCAAAATAGGAACTCCAGTTGTTTACATAAGCTTTACCTGAGGGAAGTGGGTATGTAGGGCTGTCTCAGCGTGTAATCAGAAAGGTTATATCTACCTATGGACTTAGGGTGTGTAGAGACTGTGTTGGCATCTGTAAATTCATTACTGTGCCTACTTTACTTGCAAACCTAATGACAGGTACCTCTTTCTAAATAAACTAAACTAACACATAGCTAGCATTCTGGCTAAACCACTGAAAAGAAACAACTTAGCTCTGCCTTTGAGGATAGAGAGAAATAACGAAACTTGGCCTCCGATGAAGGAGTTGAGAGACGTCTGTTCAGCTGCACTGCCAGTAACTGGTGGTTCAGATGCACACACAGACAAACTGTACAAGACAGCAGCTCGGGGCATGCTTGCAGAACGTGCCCCAAGTCTGAATGATCAAGCAGCAAGATGGTTTCTCAATGAAGAGGCATCACTGACCATCTTACTGCTTGAGAGCCCGCAGTCCTCCTTGGCGAAAATGTAGCTGTTACTCTGAGGATACTGGTCAACACGCTTAACAAAAGAGAATCACCACAGCAACCTTTCCTGATCCCACCAAGCACAGCACTGGAGCGCCAAAAGGCCTTCCTCCCAGGATCCGGCCTGTCAGCCCTTCAACCTGAAGGGCTGCTACCCCTCTCGAGCTAAAACAAGCTACTGCTGCCACCTCTGCCCCACCACGGAGCTCGGTAGCACACGTAGACTGACTGCCAATAGACAGCATACAAGGAAGAAAACCAGACCCGTATGCTCTCTCACGGATGCATTAATTGATGGAAAAGTAGAACTAAGTTCCTGCAACCCCCATGAGACCAGGCAGTTGAGCAGAGGCACCCGAGCGGGAGGCAAGGCTGCCGCCCGAGCTCTCCACTTACCCGGCACCAGGGAATGCACGTGGGGAACAGCTCTTCCCAGTGCTCCCGCTACAAGAAAACCCACTGCCCAGCACTGCTCTGCTTTGACCCCAGAGCCAGCCAACAGACACAGATCCCTAAGAAACCACATTCGATCCTTCTCCAGGCACTGGAGCCGACTTGAACCTCAGCTCCTCAAGTTACAGGAAGACTTTATAAAACCTCTCTCTGTAACAGCTTTGTTTTCCTGGTTGGCTATGAAAGGCTGTCAGCATGACCCGAGCTCACCCCAACGGTCAGAAGACAGAGAAGAAAAAGAATGTAACTTTCATTTCCTCAAAACAGGTGCAAACCTTGATCGAGCCTGCTCGGAAATGGCATTTCTGCTGCTCGGAGCAGCCGGCACAGCCCTAGCAGGCAGGCTGGCATGCGCCTTCTAAAGGACACCTTTTACCTCTATTTAAAGCCAACTTGGATTACTCCAGCGGAATGATTATCCAAGAAAACCCAAGTTTCTTCCTCCCAACACAAACGAGCTGCTGC